>NW_019944319.1:31914-37917 GCF_002910315.2 Salvelinus sp. IW2-2015 | reverse complement strand
TTACAAACTTTTCTATGCACCCCTACCGACATCAACTCTCCACTGACACCACACAACACACACTATCACACTACCAACTTCACACCAACGCATTCACACACCACACTAGCACAAACACACACAACACCACCACACTGGAACATCACACACACACACATCACTTTTCACCCCACACAAACCTTTTGATTACACAACACGTACAGAACTAGTCTACTTACTTACATCGAACTTCACTCATAGACATCCGACACCACAATCCACAGAGTCGCTCAGCCCAATAGGCACTTAGATATATTAGTCTGTTCATGATTAGAACAGTCTGGTTCACGTGTTTATAGGAACCCACCCCAGAGCCTGGACAGTCTCATTTAACACACCCCAATGGCTCCCTGAGAGAGGGACAAAGAGTGTGCTGCTCTGTGCTGTGTGTGTGTGTGTGTGGTGTGTCGTAGTTGTTTGATGGGGTGTGTGGTGTGTGTGTTGTGAGCGTGTGGTTTGTGTGGTGGTGATGTGGGTGATGTGTGTGTGTGCTGTGTGTGTGCCTGGGCTGTCTGATTGATATTTAATGTTGGCCGAGGACCGTAGTGTGTTTGGTTCGGGCGGGTCCTTTTCCGGTCGGCGATAGACTCGGGATAGAACAGAAAAGATGGCAGGGCGCCTGAACTGAATGAGAAGGTGCCAGAAGCAAAACAACCCAGGTTCACATCCACACAGCAGTGATTCCAACGGGAGAGAGAAAAATGCAGATGTAATGTTAGCAACACCTCCTGGAAGTGTGGACCGTCGCTCTTGTATGCTTCAATATTTAATCCTCCCCATTCACCCCGCGGACTCCCTATGTGGATATCCGTGGGCGCACTAAGCAAGCAGCCTCTAATAAATAGAAAAATGAAGGGCAGGGTAGAGCTCCCTTGTCCACACACCCACTCACCACACCGAAGGCAAACAGCCTGCTCTCCACCGCAACTTGCTCCACATCACGGCCCTCATCGACAGCGACGGCCGGAGCCCCGAAGACAACGGCTCACGGGGTCACTGCTGCTGACAAGCTCATAACTTGGACCAGCAGCTGCCATAAGCTCGACTGCTAGCCATAATACCAGCCACCATCTTCTGTCATCACACACACCTACTGCTTGTCACACAATCGTGGTACATCACACACACATCACGCACATACAGAGGACTTTAACTAACATAGGTCCAAGGACAAGACGCGAGGAGACCCTCGTTGCTGTATACAGTGAAGCGAAGGGACACTTTTCCGCCAAGCAGAGACATAATCACTATCGATCCGGCCTAATCAACCCGCTTAGAGCAAACAGCAGTGACGACTGATATTCCAAGAAAACATCAAGATTTCCGCATGCTGAAATAGGACACCACCCCAGCCGCTCCCCTCTCATGATCCTCATAAGTTTCTTACAAGGCTGTCACCATCCCTTCACACACAACCGCTCTAGTCACGCACAATACTATCCACGCCTCACTTCTGCGTACCACTACAGCACAATCCACACAACACCCTTGTCCCTTTGACAACTACATGCCCCTCCTTACACGAGCCCGCGTGCCATATACTTGCATCAGAGACCATCCGCTCCTTCACAACCCAACGACCAGACACAGCAGCCACATCCTGCCATTCACAGCAGCACGGGTAACCTTCGCGTAACCTTCCGCCCACACACCACACCATACACCACCAACTCAGTGGCTACAACACGACACCCACTGGACACTCGACCACTACACTACCAAGCTCACGCACCCTCACACAACTACCAATCACACCTACGGACCACACACAGGCATCGACACGACAGCGACAACACGAGCACAACACCTCAACAAACACACTTGCCCAACAACAGAATCAACCAGCACTCACCCATTCAAGCATCACCATCACGCAAGCTTCGTCTCGTAGGCCAGTCGGGGTCTCCGACCCCCTAGTCGCCAGCAAAGCTGCAGAGTGAAGCGGTGGCGGATTGTTTTGGCTCTTACTGCCCAAAGGACTGGAGTCCCTGGTTCTTCCCATCGCTGATCTTCAGCCAACCCCAGCACAAGACAGAGACACAGTCCAAGACACACACCATCTTCTCTTTCCTCCTCCCGTCGCTTCTCTCTCCTCCTCCCTTTTCTTTCTGTCTCTCGCCGCCACGCTACCACTCGGGTCCGCTCCAAAGACCGTTTTGAGAGCTATCTTACGAAATAGGCATTCACACCACCACAACCTTTCTGATTCCTATCTCCTCTCTCTCCTCTCGCTCCGCTCTTACCCCTACCTCTTTCTCTCGCTGAGTGAAAACCGAAAATTCTTTAGAACCCTAGCATGGAGTGGAACAGAAGATGGCAGGGGAGTAGTGAACTGGTGGGTCACAGGGACACAGAGTGTAACGGGAGAGAAAATGAGTGGCAACACCTCTGGGTCCGCCCTGCTCATAACCTCCCATTCACCCCCTGCACTCCCTGTGAACCCCAAGCAACACAATTAATAATGAAATTAACAATGAGCTCCCTTTCCACACACACAGCAACAGCCAGGCGCACACCAACAAGCACACACACTCACACACAGCAACAGCCAGGCGCACACCAACAAGCACACACACTCACATCGACAGCCAGGCACAGCGACTGCTCAGTTCACTGCTGTGACCTCGTCACGACTGCAAAGCCCTGCTCCACCCATCTCTTCTCACAAACACACACACACCTTCACACACACGGATACACACACACAGCCTCAGGGCTTTAAAGAAAGAGAGAGCATTCCTGGTAAAGCAGGAACTTTTCACAGGAGCTAATAAGATKGTAATCGACCGCTAGAGAAACACCATACATATTCAAGAAACACAGCCATGCTGAAAGCACACACACACCCCTCCTTCACACACACCCCTCCCACACACACACACACACACACAGACACACACACACACACACACACAGGGCTAGCAGCGGGTCTCGACCCCCCTCCAGAGTAGCAGAGTGAAAGCGGTGGCGGATGTTGAGGCTCCTTACTGCACAAAGGACTGGAGCTCCCTGGTTCTCCCATCGCTGCATCTTCAGCCAAACCCAGCACACAGACAGAGACACAGTCAAGACACACACCATCTTCTCTTCCTCCTCTCCGTCGCTTCTCTCTCTCTCCTTTTCTTTCTGTCTCTCGCGCACGCTCACTCGGTCGCTCACAAAGACCGTTATACCATTAGTGCTGTTCTCTCATCATCACAGAACACAGTGTTGTGGTTGGGGAGTGTGGTTGTTAACATAGCTTTCTAGTGAAAAACCACAGAACAGGCACAAGCGCTTGTCACTTCTCTAAAATCATTTAGAGGTTATGGGTGAGGCTAGAGAGAGAAGGGGAGGGTGAACTGGGTTTTCAGAAGAGACAGATCGTGAGTTTTAGTGCCCTTTGCAAATACTGGCCACCATGTTGCTTTCTCATGACTTTCTCGCTCTCTTTCTCTCTGTCTCTCTCCCTTCTCTCTTTTTCTTTGTCTTTCTAGTTCTATCTTCTCTCTCTTTGTTCTCTCTGCCTCTCTTTTCATCTCTCTCTCCCCTCCTTCTCATTCGGAGAAAGGTAGCGAGCGACCGAAGGAGGAAATGACTAAAGAATCGACCTCACTCAACCCCAGCATGACAGCCAGAGGAGGGAGGGAGGGATCTGGAGAGAGAGAGGGAAACCACAGCTTTAACCCTTATCGTTCCAGCCCATCTAACCACAATTACACTCAGTCTTTTGGGTTGTTTGATAGATAGATAGATAGATAGATAGATAGATAGTAGAAGATAGATAATAGATAGAAGACTAGACAGACAGACAGACAGACAGACAGACAGACAGACAGACAGACAGACAGACAGACCAGACAGACAGACAGACAGACAGACAGACAGACAGCATACAGACAGACAGACAGACCAGATAGAACCAAGATAGATAGATAAGATAGATAGATAGATAGATACCCCGGTATATAACAAGATGTTCTTACCAGAGAGACTCTTAAATTTAAAACTGGCAATATCAGAGTCTCTGGCGTTGTATTGGTGGACATCTAATATAAGGACACACCTACTCATTCAAGGGTTTTTCTTTATTTTACTTACTTTTTCTACATGTAGGAATAAAGTGAAGAGATCAACACTATGAAATAACACATTGGAATCATGTACGAACCAAAAAGTGTTTTATCAAATTTCCTGTGTTATTTCATAGTTTTCACGTTTTCACTATTATTCTACAATGTAAGAAAAATCTAGTTAGGAATACCAGTAAGGAAGTGTCTACCCAATAAACATTAGAGCCAGAGTCTCTGATGAGTTTTAAACTGTCTGTCTGTCCTGTCTGGTGTCACTATCAGATATTTTGAGGTGCGAGTTAGAATGTATTATTTCGGTTTATCTTTAGGGCCATAGTCTGACCAGTCAGGTACCTATCCATCCACACTCAAGGTAGCGACTGAAGTTTTTGGTGTAACCATGAGTGCCCCTTTGACACTAAAACCAACGGGTCTCCTTCACGCTTTACTCTGGAGCTCAAATAAGATGGTTCTGTTTTTCCAAAGATGCAGAGAAAGTTGGTTATCTGAAAGCCATTTAGTGATATTGGATAACTCTACACTAAGATCTCTTCTACTGAGGCTTTGTTCTTTATGGACACCAGCAGAGCAAGAATATCACACATATTCACCAACTAATTTACGAGAGCAGGATGATTTCACAATCATTCAAATTGTATCGTGCAGGTAATGAGAGTAGGGCTGCAGATGATGCTCCCCTGTGGGACCCACAGCTAATCCCCTTCACACCAGAATGTTTTCATAAACATCCCACCATTTGGTCTCTACCTGTTTAAATAGGATGTACCCAGTCAATTGGCCCTGCTGTTACAAGTCAGTTAGAAAAATAGGCTGTTCAGTGGATGGGATTTCTTAAAACCACGACTTGTATAGATTCATCTTAAATATTTTTACTTGCTTGATATGTTCAGCACTGCGCACGACCAATGCACACTCAAAACTAGATACCAGGTCTATACAGTTGCCCTTGATCTGCTGTTATTTATCTTAGTAATATGCCAAAATACGCAGTATTGGTGTGCAATCTACAGTGTGTAGTGTCCGAGTAGGTATAAACCCCTAACTGGCTCGTGTCGTGAGGTAACTGTAGTGTGTCTGTGTCTGCTCTCGTTCGGGTTGATAAAGAGGGCAGAATCAAAAGCTGCTTTTCTATCCACTGGGAAGCAAGCTTTAGTGGACTGACATGACCGGCTGTGTAGTTTGGCCGTAATAGTGGTGTGTGTGGTGTGCTGGATGTTGGTGTGTGTTAGCAGTTTAGATGTGGGGCAATGTTTCAGTAACACAGGCCAGAACAAGGCTTCCACCCTTATGCCATATGGCATTCTGCCTCCATCTTCGTCTCTCTCTCCTCTCTCAATGCTCTCTCCTCTCTCGTGCTCTCCCCTCTCTCTCCTCGCTCTCGCTCTCTCTTACTTCTCCTCTCTCTCATCATCTCTCTCTTTCTCTCCATCTCTCTTCTCTCTCTCTCTCTCTCTTTCTCTCTCTCTCTCTGTTCTCTGTCTCTCTCTCTCTGCTTTCCTCTCTCTCTCTCTCTCTGTCTCTCTCTCTCTCTTCTCTCTGTCTCTCTTCTCGTTTCTCTCTCTCTCTGTCTCTCTCTCTTCTCTCGCACTCACTTTCTCTCTCTGCCGAACGTCTCTCCTCACACTCACATTCTCTCGTCTTCCACTCATTTCATCCCCGCTATCTTCTCCCTCTGCCTCCATTAGTCTCCCTCTGTCTCTCTTTCCCTTCCGGTCTCTCTATCTTTCTCTTTCTTTTTTCTACAGCCAGGGAAGAGGAGGAGGAGGGCGAGGGTGTCAAGCCTCACAATTTTAACCACCCTCCTCCTCTGCTTCCCGACAGGAGGGGTCAGATGTTGACGACGCAGGGCTGTGTGTATGAAGAAGACGCCACTGATCACACACAGTCACTC
>NW_019944319.1:13394-31889 GCF_002910315.2 Salvelinus sp. IW2-2015 | reverse complement strand
ATGTTCAGTGCGGATTGGGACTTCTTCTTTAAAACCACGACGACTTCTGTATAGATTCAATCTTAAAATATTCTTTCTTGCTGATATGTTCAGCACTCCACCGACAAGCAACTCAAAATACGATACAGGTCTATAAGTTGCCCTTGTCTGCTGTTACTATTACTCCTTAGTCAATATTGCCAAAATACGCAGTATTGGTGTGCACTACATGATAGTTGTGTCGATGTAGGTATAAACCCCTCAACTGCTCATGTGTGACGTAACTGTAGTGTGTCTGTGTCTGCTCCTCGTTAGTGGTGATAAAGAGGCAGATCAAAGCTGTTTTCTCCATCCACTGGGAAGCAAGCTTATGTGGACTGACATGAGCCTGGCTTGTCAGTTGCGTAATAGTGTGTGCTGTGGTGTGCTGTGAGTGGTGTGTGTTAGCAGTTTAGATGTGGGCAATGTTTCAGTAACACAGGCCAGAACCAAGCTTCCACCTTAGCCTATGGCATTCATGCCTCGCTCCTTCGTTTCTCCTCTCTCACATCTCTCTCTGCTCTCCGTGCTCTCTCCTCCCTCCTCTATCTCTCTCCTACTCTCTCTCGTCTCTCTCTCTCTTCTCCTCATCTCTCTCTACTCTGTCTCCTCTGCTCCTCTCTCTATTCTCTCTCTCTACTCTCTCTCTGCTCTCTCTCTCTCTCTGTCATCTCTCTCTTTTCCTCTCTCTCTCTCTCTCTGTTCTCTCTCTCTCTGTTCTCTGTCTGCTCTTCTCTGTTCTCTTCCTGTCTCTCTCTCTTCTCTCGCACTCACTTTCTCTCTCTGCCGAACTCTCTCCTCCACTTCACATTCTCTCGTCTTGCATCATTTCTCCCCATGTCTCTGTCCCCTCTGCTCTCTCTTATGTCTCCCTCTGTCTCTCTTTTCCCCTTCGTCTCTATATCTTTCTCTTTTCTTTTTTCTACAGCCAGGGAAGAGGAGGAGGAGGGCCGAGGGTGTCCAGCCTCACATATTTAACCACCCTCCTCCCTCTCTCCCGACAGGAGGGGTTCAGTGTTGAACGACCAGGGCTGTGTGTATAGAAGAAGACGCACGCTGATCACCACACAGTCACCCCTCCCCTCCTCTCCCCTACTCCTCCTCCTCCCTCGCTCCCTCCCCGTCCCCTCCCCCTCCCTCGCTCCACTGCGCAGGGCCCATCCCACCTGCCTCTAGTTATTCTCCCATGACTCAGAAAGTTAAGTTGAGAGGGGCGAAAGAGGAGGAGGGGGAGAAGGAGGAAGAGGAGGAGGGGCAGGCTCATGTGACCATCGCCAGCAGCTGCCTAGGCTAAGCACATTTCTTGTTTTCGACTCAGTACAGAGAAAGAGCAGAGGTAGAGCGAGCGAGCGAGAGAACAAGAGCACGGAGATAGCCATGTTGTGTGGATGTGCTGCTTGCGTAAGAGAATAAGCTCTCGAACGCGTAGCCCTGTGTCTCTGTGTTATCGCTCTCTGGTGGCAGGTGGCAGTATTACACCATTCTACAGGCCATCAGCATAGATGTAGTAAAGGGGTCAATGGAAGGCAGACCGTTCGGTGCACATCCAACAAATCTGATCTGACAAAGTGGATATTCGTCAAATCCGCCATGATTGATGTATTGTAACAGACCCACAATGTGTTGACAAAGTCTGATTTGGATATACTTGGCTGTTTCGCTGCATAACATTTCAGGTTTAGAAGAAGTGACTGCTAAATGCTAACTCCCGTTCGTATAAGCTGGTAGCATAGAGAAATCAGTGGTGGTAGTGAAAGTCATTTTTTAACTGTAATGCAGTTGATTGGTGATGATGACATGAACATGTATTGAAGGTGACATCAATACAGGCATTATACTCCGATTTTTACCACAACATTGTGTGAAATACACATATAAACAACAGCCTGAATGTAGGATCATTTTTCTGGGGGGCAATGAGGAGATTCAGGACTTTCCCCTAAGACTTTCCATGGCAATTCCATTGTTTTGGTAGAATTCGATTGACCTCTTTACGGCATCTATCCCTGCCTGCTTGAAGTAGACTTTTCCCCTAACCACGGATCTAGGATCATATTACCCAACTGTAATTGGTACCTTAATATCACAGCCACTGGTCTGATGTGGTTTGGCTGGTCTAAATATAAGATGACATCCATTGTCAGGATGTGGAAGACTTTGAAGTCTGATTCCATGAAACCGTGTGGTCTCAGCCTTACGTAGAGGAGGATGAAGAAACAACCTTACCATGTATCAGTGACCACAGAGGAAACGTCTAGCTACCCCATGTAGCTAACTGACKCTAAAGTAGTGAGAGAGTGTCTGACACGCAGTGAGACCGTAGTGGATGAAGAGAGGAGGTTTCTGGAGAGGTGGTAAAGCCTGAACAGGTTGGGTGGAAAATCAATGCAGTCGTGTTGGTGTGAGGACTGTGAAGGTAGTAGATTGTGTCCGTGTGTGTGTGTGTGTGTGTGTGTGTGTGTGTGTGTGTGTGCTTGGTGTTGTGTGCGTGAAGATAGATAGCCCCCAGTTGTGAAGGAAGGATCAATGATGTCAAGTGCTTCCTGTGCCGAATGGAGAAGAGTGTGGCACAGAGAGGAAAGAGGAAGGAAAAAAGAGAAGAGAGAAAAATCCAGGGGTTTGTGAGGGTCATTTTACCTCAGCCTTCAGAAAGACCCTGCGAGTAAACAAGCAGAGACCAAGGACTGACCTCAACAAGCAAACACAGCTGAGAGACCCACACACACACAACCACACACGACCCACACACATAGCACACACAGGCACACCACACACAACCAACCACACACACACACACACACACAATCACCGCCAACACACACACACATACAGACGACAAACACCACACTCACACACAACAGCCCACTATATGAACAGGATTAACCCAGACCAATCCTTATAAGCATGGATTACAAGACACAACATCAGCTGTCCATAATTGAATAAGATAATCCGAGAGACGAACACAGACCTTACTCAACCCTATACTACACGATTCTGAAATGTACCTTTGTCTGAACAGTTCAATGACAACTGTTAGATAACTAAGGCGCTACTGCGAGGACGGTGAATACTCTAAGACGAATGTAGATACTACTCTTCATGACACAAGATTAGGTCTAGATCATCCACAGTAAACAGTAGTGCGGTCATGAAGGACACATCTGAGTCTGAGGACAGTGTTTCCATGTAGATCCTACTTCTCTAACGACCAGACATATGTCTCACCACACGCCACACATGCAACAGTCTAGTGTTCTCAGAGGCTGGGAGAGCAGTTCTTCCTGGCTGTTATACTGTCTTTGGCCAGGCAAGATGGAGGTGCATCATAGAGACATGCGAGGGATCCTCAACCTCTACTAGCAGGCGGTCTATAGCTGAGCAGTGTGCTCCACATACAGTAGTACCTGAAGACCAGAGGCAGACCACTGGGTTATGGCCTGACGTCAGCTTGACAGAACAGAAGTTTGACATGGAGAGAACACATATGGAACCAGTTAGGCGGAAGACCAATTCAATACATCATTATTGAATCATCATTGGGCTATTTGTTTGTGGTGTCAATACTATAGAAATATAATTAATAKAAYGGGCTTGGAACCTCTAACCCTGGAATTTTAGTGGTAAACTCATATGCTGCCTGGTATTGTGAGGCAAAAATKTCCATGGTAATGTAGAATGTTCATTCAAATTATGTTAAGTAATGTGACTCATGCAATGGGATGTATTTTTTGTAATGTCAGTTGAGAAGATACAACAAATCACAGCCCAGATTGATGGGTACACTTCCTGGTTTTACTTCCTGCTTTGCTCCTATGGGGCTCACTCACAATGGCCACCCATTATGCTATCACTAACTTGAATGGGGACKCCTGTTCTATTAATTATATTTCTATGGTCAAAACACTTGTCAATAATATGACACTGGGTCAGCAGTTCAGTATGGGTTAAATCTCTCTGTTCTCAGTAATGTTACTCCAGTTCCACAGTAAAAGGGATTGAAGGGCTCAGTTAAACGTCACCCAGGGCACTTAATAACCCTTTCTAGGCTTCCCTGCCCTGGGGAAAAACAGAACAAAGCTTTCAGAAGGAAATCCAACAAGTACCACACACATACAATGGCTAACTGACATTCTCTTTTTTTTCTTTGTACCTTTATTTAACTAGGCATGGCAGTTAAGAACACATTCTTATTTACAATGACGGCCTAGGAACAGTGGGTTGACTGCCTTGTTCAGGGGCAGAACGACAAATGTGAACCTTGTCAGCTCGGGGATTTGATCTAGCAACCTTTCAGTTACTAGTCCAACGCTCTAACCACTAGGCTACCTGCCGACAATACAACAGTAAACAGACTGTTGTATAGTCCTGCTGTGAGAAAAGCCAATCACTAACAAACAATTGCACAGACACACCGAAAAATCAACAACACACACACCCTGTTCTGCGCTCTTGCTGCATGGAATGCAGATTACACACGCACATGCACACAACCGCGCACACGCGCCGCGCACACACACACACCACACACACACACACCCACACCCACACACACACACACACACACACACACACACACACACACACACACGCAGACAGAGTAAATCCTCTTGGCTCCTGTGTGCCCTGGTCAGTGCAGAGATAACAGCCAGGCAGCTCTAGAGGGCCGTTCATCTTTAACCAGGAAGGGATTTGACTATCAGCTAGTTAAAACAACCAATGGAGATACTTTCTGACAGACAGACAGACAGACARRCARSCRKCYGTCTGTCTGTCTGTCTATCAGATCCAGCTGCTAGGCTCAGCCCAACCCAGCCCTTCTCACTGGAGGTAAAGCACACATCTAGGATCAGATTAGCCTAACATTAACCCAACTCAGTCCAGTATAGTCCTGGCTAATCTAGCCTAGCCTCCATGAGTATAAAATCTCTCCTCTCTTTCCCAAACCAATATCCGATTATTAGTTAGCATTAAGAGCTAGATGAGCTAGATGCTARCAGCTACTGTAGTTCAGTTAACCCCACTAACAAGGGCCTCTCATCAGCCATGATCCCTGCTGCTATGGCCTCTTTGAACAAGGATCCTGGTCCTCTACAAAGACCCAGAGCTCCAGGCAGAGGAATGGCAGCTGGAGGAATTAGCCCCAGGACAGGGCACCTTACTGGGGTTACAGAGAACACTAACACCCCTCGGAAACTCCCGGGTTGAACCTGTATGACTGAAATAGACACATCAAATGTAAACATGTTTAAAACCCCACACATGAACACAAACACACACACACTAGAGGTCGACCGATTAATCGGCATGGCCGAGTTTTCATAACAATTTAAGTTTTCATAACAATCGGTAATTGTCATTTTTGGATGCCAATTATGGCCGATTACATTACATTCCACGAGGAAACTGATTTGCAGGCTGACCACCTGTTACGCGAGTCCAGCAAGGAGCCAAAGTAAGTTGCTAGCTAGCATTAAAGTTATCTTATAAAAAAACAATCAATCTTCACATAATCACTAGTTAACTACACATGGTTGAAGATATTACTAGGTTAACTATCTTGTTCTGCGTTGCATATAATCAATGCGGTGCCTGCCTGTTAATTGATCATCGAATCACAGCCTACTTTGCCAAACGGGGGATGATTTAACAAAAGCGCATTCGCTAAAAAAGGACAATCGTTGCACGAATGTACCTAACCATAAACATCAATGCCTTTCTTAAAATCAATACACAGAAGTATATTTTTTTAGTTAAAAGAAATTCATGTTAGCAGGCAATATTAACTAGGGAAATTGTGTCACTTCTCTTGCGTTCATTGCACGCAGAGTCAGGGTATATGCAACAGTTTGGGCCGCCTGGATCTTTGCGAACTAATTTGCCAGAATTTTACATAACTATGACATAACATTGAARGTTGTGCAATGTAACAGCAATATTTAGACTTAGGGTTGCCACCCGTTCGATAAAATACGGAACGGTTCCGTATTTCACTGAAAGAATAAACATTTTAATTTTGAAATTATAGTTTCCGGATTTGACCATATTAATGACCATGTTTATTATATTATAATTAAGTCTATGATTTGATATTTGATAGAGCAGTCTGAATTAGTGGTGGTAGGCTGTAGGCAGGCTCGTAAGCATTCATTCAAACTTTACTGCGTTTGCCAGCAGCTCTTAGCAATGCTTGCTTCACAGCGATGTTAATGACTTCAAGCCTATCAACTCCTGAGATTACACTGGCAATACTAAAGTGCCTATTAGAACATCCAATAGTCAAAGGTATATGAAAAACAAATGGTATAGAGAGAAATAGTCAACGCGTTTTACATGGCACATATTGCACTTTTACTTTCTTCTCCAACACCGTGTTTTTGCATTATTTAAACCAAATTGAGCATGTTTCATTATTTATTTGAGACTAAATAGATTTTATTTATGTATTATATTAAGTTAAAATAAAAATGTTCACTCAGTATTGTTGTAATTGTCATTAAAAATCGTCAGATTAATCGGTATCGGCTTTTTTTGGTCCTACTGTCACGCAGAGACCGTAGAGATCCTTTTTATGTCTCTATTTTGGTTGGTCAGGGCGTGAGTTTGGGTGGGCATTCTATGTCTGGTGTTCTATGTTGTCTATTTCTTTGTGTTTGGCCGTGTGTGGTTCTCAATCAGGAGGCAGCTGTCTATCGTTGTCTCTGATTGAGAACCATATTTAGGTAGCCTGTTTTCCCATTTTGAGTTGTGGGTGATTATTTTCTGTTTAGTGTTTTTCGTCACCTTACAGAACTGTTCGTTTGTCGGTGTTGTTGTTTTGTTAGAGTGTTCATATTTATTAAAATAACGTATTATGTATACTTACCACGCTGCACCTTGGTCTCTTTCCTTCTCCCGACCGGTTCGTTACACCTACAAACAGGTACGCATGGAAAATCATAATCGGTCGACCTCTAACACACACACACACTTCAGATACACAGGATAAACAGGCTCTGTGTCCCAGGTCAGTTTGACTTCTGAGATGAGATCTAGCCCCAGGTGTGTGTGTGTGTGTGTGTGTGTGTGTGTGTGTGTGTGTGTGTGTGTTGTGTGTTGTGTGTGTTTGTGTGTGTGTGTGTGTGTGTGGGTGTGGTGCTCACACTCTCTCTATTACACTGCCACATCATCAAGAATATGAGATGCCATCTATAAGGCTGCTGAGCTAGACTATTAGAGAAAGAGAGAGAGACCCAACCAAATCATGAGAAAACAAAAATATCATTACAGAATTAACAAAAACATCTAGAATGCTATTTGGCCCTAAACAGAGAGTACAGAGGCAGAATACCTGACCACTGTGACTGATCCAAAATTAAGGAAAGCTTTGACTATGTGCAGACTCAGTGAGCATAGCCTTGCTATTGAGAAAGGCCGCCGTAGGCAGACCTGGCTCTCAACAGAAAATAGGCTATGTGCTCACTGCCAACAAAATGAGGTGGAAACTGAGCTGCACTTCCTAACCTCCTGCCAAATGTATGACCATATTAGAAACACATATTTCCCTCAGATTACACAGATCCACAAAGACTTCTAAAACAAATCCAATTTTGATAAACTCCTATATCTTTTGGCTCTAATACCAAAGTGTGCCATCAAAACAGCACTACTTGTAACTTGTTGTCACAAGAAAAGGTCAACCAGTGAAGAACAAACACCATTATAAATACAACCCATATTTATGCTTATTTATTTTCCCTTGTGTACTTTAACCATTTGCACATCGTTGCAACACTGTATATGGACATAATACGTCAGAAATGAGTTTAATGTTTACTGTTCATTTTATATAGTTTATTTCACTTTTGTTTATTATCTATTTCACTTGCTTTGGCAATGTAAACATATGTTTGCCATGCCAATAAAGCCCCTTAAATTGAAACTGAATTGAGAGAAAGAGAAAGAAAGAGAGAGGGTACAGTAGTTAGACAGCAGAGTATTCTAGTGTCTGTCAGTATACCTGTGCTCTACCATTACCCTGCAGGCCTCCATTCACCTCCATTATAGAGTTACAGCAGACAGCATGAGAGTACAGCTGCCTCTGACCCTGCACACACACACACACACTCAGACGCACACACATACACCACACCGCTCTTTGTGAAAGTAGTGCTCCTGGTCTACCAGTCTGGTCTATCAGCCCAGTGGGGGTCTGGTCTACCAGTCTGGTCTATCAGCCCAGTGGAATCTGGTCTACCAGTCTGCTATCAGCCCAGTGGGGGTCTGGTCTACCATCTGGTCTATCAGCCCATGGGAGTCTGGTCTACCAGTCTGGTTCTATCAGCCAGTGGGGGTCTGGTCTACCAGTCTGGTCTATCAGCCCAGTGGGAGTCTGGTCTACCAGTCTGGTCTATCAGCCCAGTGGGAGTCTGGCTACCAGTCTGGTCATCAGGCCCAGTGGGAGTCTGGTCTACCAGTCTGGTCTATCAGCCAGTGGGGTCTGGTCACCAGTCTGGTCCATCAGCCCAGTGGGAGTCTGGTCTACCAGTCTGGTCTATCAGCCAGTGGGACTGTCTACCAGTCTGGACTTCAGCCCAGTGTGGAGTCTGGGTCTACCAGTCTGGACTATCAGCCCAAGTTATTCTATGTGTGTTTATTGTTCACCACCCTACATTCCATTCCTCTCGTTTCCTGTCCTCCACTCTCTCTCTCTATTTATCCTCCCCACGCTCCCCTCCCTCCTCCTTCTCTTCTCTCCATGTGTACTTGCTTGGCTCAGCATGAAAGCACAGCAATGACAGGGACGAGGTTCTGCTTAGAAAGGATCTCACTCTCTCCCAAACACACAACACATACTGCCCAGTGTAAACTGTCTCCAGGGTATATCTACAAGCTCTCTGTCTGTTCCTCTCCTCCAATGTTCCCCTCCTCTTTTCCTCCCTCTTTCCCCACATCCTCACTCAGCCCCTGTTAATTAAACAGAGGTTCTCCTTAGGTTGTAGAATGACACATACACAAAGTATTCTGACACATACACAAAGTATTCTGACGCATACATAAAGTATCTGACACATACACAAAGTATTGTGACGCATACATTAATATTCTGACATACATAAAGCATTCTGACACATACATAAAGTATTCTGACACATACACAAAGTATTGTGACGCATACATAAAGCATTCTGACACATACATAAAGCATTCTGACACATACATAAAGTATCTGACACATACACAAGTATCTGACACATACAAAAGCATTCTGACACATACATAAAGTATTCTGACACATACACTAAGTATCTGACACAACACAAAGTATTCTGACACATACACAAAGTATTGTGACGCATACATAAATATTCTGACACATACACAAAGTTTGTGACGCATACATAAAGCATTCTGACACATACCAAAGCATTCTACACATACATAAAGCATTCTGAACATACAAAACACTGACACAACATAAAGCATTCTGACACTACTCAAAGCATTCTGACACGATACATAAAGCATTCTGACACATACAAATGCATTCTGACACATACATAAAGTATTCTGCAACATACACAAATTATTCTGACAAATACATAAAGTATTCTGACACAAAGTATTCTGACACATACACAAAGTATTCTGACACATACTGACATAAAGTATTCTGACACATACACAAAGTATTCTAACACATACACAAAGATTCTAACACAGTGTATATGTGTCAATATTCTCTGAAACAGCAGTGTGGCGTATGACACATCAGCTTGGTAACCACACACACACACACACACACACACACACACACACACACACACACACACACACACACACACACACACACACACACACCCACACACACACACACACACACACACACACACACACACACACACCACACCACACACACACTCACTCACGCACAGAGAGAAATCCAATTACACACATACCATCACTCACACAGACTTGTGACTTATGCTTCACTCCACCACTCTGTCGTGTGTGTGTTCTTTGTCTGTGGAGCAGACCCAGGCCTTGGCTGGCGTCTGAGATGCTGTGGCCAATGTGGGGTAGATGGCCCACTGCTCCCCTGGTGTGGGAGCCAGACCCAGCCAGCTGTAACCTGATAGAAGGCAGCCCAGAGCTGAGAGCTACTGGCTCCGGTCCTGGAGTGGTAGAGCAGGCACCTGCTCCCATCATGGAGGCTCCAACTGACAACACCACACCAAGAGACACAAAAAGACACACACACACACACACGTAGACGCAGACACACAAATACAAAACACAAGGCAGAATCACAAAGAAGACAAACAGCATACCCAAATACACCAAAACAGACAAACAAACACTGACACACATAGACATAGACAAAGGCACATCACAAGGCCCAGCCAGGTGTGGAGCTTATCATGGTAACTGCACCTGCCAGCCTCCAGTCTACCTCCAGCAATGCATCTCTCCTCAACCACAGTCGTACCACACACTACATCCTTCCTCACACTGAACCATCCACCACCATGTACACTACTGTTGTTCTTGTTGTCTCTGCTGGTCATCTCTTTTCCAGACCTCTTCTCCCCCCTACTAATCTCCTCCACTCGTCACCTCCCTCTCCTTCTTCAACCCCTCCTTTCTCTCTCTGTCGCTCTGATGAAGTGTGTAGGGTTATGGCTGGCTAATTATCTCTCCCTGTGCTCTGCCAGGACAGGGATCCATGGTGACTCCACACGGAGTAACACACACACACACACACACACACACACACACACACACACCCACACACAACACACACACACACACACACACACACCACACACACACACACACACACACACACTTACGGCTCACAGCCTGGCTACTCACGCAAC
Organism: Salvelinus sp. IW2-2015; assembly: GCF_002910315.2. Classification (NCBI taxonomy): domain Eukaryota; kingdom Metazoa; phylum Chordata; class Actinopteri; order Salmoniformes; family Salmonidae; genus Salvelinus; species Salvelinus sp. IW2-2015. The sequence continues at coordinate 21,012 of NW_019944319.1, read as the reverse complement.
GACCGCCCTCTGCTATTGGGGGAAGGGTCGGGTCTACTCTGTGTGTGTGTGTGTGTGTGTGTGTGTGTGTGTGTGTGTGTGTGTGTGTGTGTGTGTGTGTGTGTGTGTGTGTGTGTGTGGTGTGTGTGTGTGTCTTTTGCCCTTGTGTGGAGATGGATGGTGCTGGTGTTGTCCCTCCGGCGAGTCGGAGAGGAGAAACCCGTCGCCATGCCACACATTTTCTTGCCATTAGTGATGAGAGCAAAGGCTGATGGGTAGGAGAGTACTCAGAGTAAATAGGGCTTAGTGCAGCTCCGTCCCTTAACACACTCTGGGTCGAATTTATAGCAGATCTAGGATCAGCTTACTCTACACAAATACTAACCTATCCTAACTTATCCATGAGAGAAAAAAAACACACACACTGACCTGATATCAGTGTCATGAGACAAGACGAGTAATCTGCCTCTAGGGTTTAGTGAGGCCGTTGAGGACAGGGGCTGCAGCCTAGACTAGACAGAGGTAGATGCATGTAAGGCATTTCTCCTCCACTGATAATATCCTCTTCACAAGTAACACGGAAACACACACACACACACACCCTATGACACTCAGCTGATGTAGCAGATGCCAGTGGCACTTCCAGTATGTTTATAATGACAGCCTTTCTCTCCCTGAGGAGACATGTGACAGGCTAACACATGACGAGAGAGAAGGAGAGAGAGAGAAGAAGAATGAAGGAAGGAGAGAGAGAGAGAGCAAGATAGACGGGGAGAAAAGTAAGAAAAGCAATAGAACACAGGAAAGAAAGGGAGACATAGTGAGAGGGAAAAATAGGAGGTGAAGGACTTTTCTCTGAATTTGATTACATTGCAAATTGACCCATATACTCACACACCACAAAAGACATTGACACAGAGATGAATGAAGGACGTCACTCTGCTTTGTCAACTCTACAGTGTTCTCAAGCTATTTTAAAGTGCCAGGCACAGTGTGTGTGTTTGCTACATGTGTGAGTTTGTTAGCCAGTGTGTGTGGTGTGTGTGTGTGTGTGTTGTGTGTGTGTGTGTGTTGTGTGTGTGTGTGTTGTGTGGTGTGTGTGTGGGTGTGTGTGGTGGTGTGTGGTGTGTGTGTGTGTGTGTGGTGTGTTAACTGTGCCTCCCGTGTGCCTGTGCAGAGTTTGTTTGGCCGGTGCTTATCAGACCTGGGGACTTTAGCTACAGCAGCTAACAACACACACAGCGAAACACACAACTCTGTGCTCTTCAGTTATTGCTTCGCTACTGGTTAACTAATGTTAGACCTGAGAAACGACTCTTCCTAGTCCTTTCACGCTGTTTCTGTGTGCTCTTCTCTCGTGAAGACAAGCTTCTGCTCAGTCTCAGATCAGGGAAAGGAACACCCCTCGGTCTCAGATCAGGGAAGGAACACCCCTCAGTCTCAGATCAGGGAAAGGAACACTCCTCGTCTCAATCAGGGAAAGGAACACCCCTCAGTCTCAGATCAGGGAAAGGAACACCCCTCAGTCTCAGATCAGGAAGGAACACCCCTCAGTCTCAGATCAGGGAAAGGAACACCCCTCAGTCTCAGTCAGGGAAAGGAACACCCTCAGTCTCAGATCAGGGAAAGGAACACCCCCCAGTCTCAGATCAGGGAAAGGAACACCCCTCAGTCTCAGATCAGGGAAAGGAACACCCCTCAGTCCAGATCAGGAAAGACACCCCTCAGTCTCAGTCAGGGAAAGGAACACCCCAGTCTCAGATCAGGAAAGGAACACCCTCAGTCTCAGATCAGGGAAAGGAACACCCCTCAGTCTCAGATCAGGGAAAGGAACACCCTCAGTCTCAGATCAGGGAAAGGAACACCCCTCAGTCTCAGATCAGGGAAAGGAAACACCCCTCAGTCTCAGATCAGGAAAGAACACCCCTCAGTCTCAGATCAGGAAAGGAACACCCTCAGTCTCAGATCAGGAAAGAACACCCCTCAGTCTCAGATCAGGGAAAGGAACACCCTCAGTCTCAGATCAGGGAAAAACACCCTCATCTCGATCAGGAAAGAACACCCCTCAGTCTAGTGCTCCAGGAGACTAGAAGACTGAGACATTTTATTTCCTCACATTAATTCAATTCAATTTAGTTTCATTGGCATGACTAGTCCAATGTTGCCAAAGCAGTGTGCACTACAGATAAAACCACAAATAATACTAAACCACGGAATTAAATTGTAATACAAACGAATGACAAACAATAACACCAATTTTTTTTGCAAATGTACACGCACACACACGTTTCTGTTGTGAGGATCAGCCAGAGGTCAGGTGTCCTTTTCCTGGGCATGCTGGGACAGATCAGGTGACTTTGATAACATCTGGTGCCTGCTAGGAGAATTGTGTGTGTGTTGTGTGTGTGTGTGTGGGGGGGGGGGGGGCTCATTGTATCCTCTATTTACATATGAACCATTTACATATGTGCAACAACACACTCGCCATTCCCCAAGGTTTTACAGAGAGGTCTGCTTTGTGTGTGTGTCTGTGGGCAAAGAGATGATGTGTTGTATATAGAAAGTGTGTATATGTGTCACTAGTTGCAAATGAGGCCGCTCCTCATCCCTCTGGAAAGCAGGAGAACCTGTACACACGGACATCCCCCGCAGTGGAAGATGAAAGTAGCATTAAACCCTGAACAGAGTGTGACACAGGGACACGGTGTGTGTGTGTGACGATGTGTGTCACTAAACAGTCACAGAGTAACTACCTCACAGATCAGGTTGGGCCTGTCCATCACACACACAGTGAGCAGCACACACACACAGTGAGCAGACACACACAACTGACGGATGTCACACACACCTCAGGGACTACAGCAGGGGTGTCAAACCACTATGTTCCTCTACCTGACTCTGTACTTTCAACCTGACACGCCATTCATCAATGAGTGTTAGATTAGCTGGGGGAAGGTGAGCAAACGGCAGTGGGTTGGTGTAAGGGTCACAGACCCCTAGGGTGCTTCTGTCTGTCTCCCTCTGGCTGCTCGTCAAACAGGTGGTTTATGACATGTTTGTAAAGCTGCCGCTACTCTTCCTGTTTACTGTTTATCCTTCCCTGTTTTACTCCTCTGCTTTACACCTCTGTTTCATCCTGCTGTTTTTACACCATGAGGGAGTGTGTGGAAGGGGGGGAAACAGGCATAGTTAAAAGACAGGCCACACACACACCCCTCCCTGGCGCCTGGAGTGAAAGCCTGTCAACCAGATCCCACATTACCCCATCACCACACAATCCTCCAGACTAACCCTAGACTAACAGCTCCATGAGAGACAGAGAGAGAGAGAGAGTTGAGAGAGAGAGAGAGAGAGACAGAGACAGACAGACAGACAGAACGAGAGAACGAGAGAGAGCAATAGAGAGAGAGAGAGCTTGGCCAGGGAAAACCCTCATTACCCAAACATCCTCCAGTGGTTTCTGTTCCATTGCAAAGACAGACCACACAACCCCAACAAGCACAGAGAGCTCAGCGAACATACACATACACACCCTTCGCTCACTTCACTGTGTGTTCCACTGCTGTGCATTGTAGTTTCAGAAAGAACCTGGGTCATACTGTAGTTTAAATAGTCAAATGTCAGGCCAGCCTAGCCACCTCCCTGTATCTCTCCAATAGACACATATGTAAACCCATGCAAACTTTACAGTCTCTGTCATTGAAAGCTATCTGAGCCCTGGCTCGTGATAAGGAAATGCAAACTGGGTCACCTTAGCTCTAGGCACACTGTGTAAACACACAGACACACACACAGCACCTTGTAGAGATGGCTCTAATCACTGTCTAAATAGTCACATATGGCTTTTACAACTGACAAACTGTCACCGGGAGGACTGAGGCAATACACACCTTCTGCCTACTAGGTATAGCACACTGTCAGTGTCAGAACAGTCATAAAGTACAATGACAGTACAGGAGAGGAGGTAGAGGAAGAATGTTGCAACAATAGAGGTTGTGTTTTACGTAGAAAGAGATTTTGTTTTGGTTGTTTTGGTTTTGGAACACTGAGCAATACATCTGCAGGCAGCTCCATGTTGTACTTGACATAGTCGAATAAATACTACGTAACACTTTGTGTTATCATTTCCATATGTCAAGCTCCAATCAGCAGCGTGCAGTGACAGAGGAGAGCAGCAACATGGCGGATTATTCTGAGGTCATTGAGCTTTATCAGTCGCGGGTAAACAAATAACCCGCTTCTTCTGGCTACTGATAACCTCAGTACACAGCACGGTGCGAGTCTGCACGCTGGCCCGACGCCTTTTGCGTGTATTGTGTGTGTGTGTGTGTGGGTGTATGCCTACTTTAGAAGCAGATGCTGCGCGCGCCTCCCGGTAACAAGGGGATCGCTGGTTGGCGCACCGGGACCGTGGGAAGTTATTGACCCACTCCACCTGGCGTCTGTGTACACACAAGCTGGGTCACGGACAGTCATCTTCAACATAAGTCCTCTTGTGACACCCTACGTCTACGACCAACAAACGTTTACCAGAGTCACACCATCGCCATTTTATACGACCGATGGGGACAATGGGGATAACATAATCATGTCTAGATGGGATACAGCTTTTGTCAAATTGACGTCAAAAGTTTTGTGGGGCATTTTAGCTAACCCTGACACTTGTCCTAACCTTAACCTACTCATCCTAACCTGCTGCAAAAATTCTCCTAACCTTTTAACAAAAATGTGTATCCCTTCTAGACAAAACCGGCTAATATAAGCTACAATGATCCCACAAGCATGACGTTTCAAAATAACTAGCCCAGAAATGTAATAGCAGAGTAATAAACTGCAAAATAGTAATACACACGTTTCCATTTATTCCCTTATTTATAATATAAATGACAAATTAAGATAAATAGGCCTACATATACATAAACTTTGTAATTTCAATTAGAATGTGTGCCTTAGACAACTCCTCAAAAGCGCTTTTATAATGGAAGAAGCTATTCTTTCCAATAGCCTACATAATTTAGCTATGGAAGGCAATACAACAAAACGACACAACGTAGACTTCTACATTTCTATCAAGGTTTCGATGTCTTTACCCGTGCCTCGTTCACAATTCATATTCGCCGATGAAGACATGACAACCACACTAAGAAAGCTGTCGCAAAGCTTAGCTTATCAACTCTACACTCAAGGCGACAACCCCCGGGGACAATGTATCGAATTTGGACACTGTTAAACGTAGCCTAGATGTAATTCAGCAATAGCCTAGGCTACTTATCAGTACTAAAATAGGCAACATTGTTCAAATCAAGTTTCGGTTTTAATTTGTCATAAAGGCAAATGCTTTACGCATCGACACACAGGACAATATCACAAAACAGCATCATAAAACAAAGCCGTTGATGCGATAACACACTGCAATGCAAGAAATGCAAGCCAGCATCGAGCTTCAATTCACGACAATCGTTTCCTCGAGATAGTCATAACTTCCTCAACAAACCTCTCTACTGTTCCCTCATTTACTCTAAAAACACTGCTTACCAAACGAATACCGACAAAAACTCACCGCAAAAGGAGAGTATAATCCAATATTTTTATTAGAATCCCCGCTATTGGTAAAAGCGCATATCCATCGCCGCGCTCCGCGCTGTCGAGAGTAGGCTACTTTTGTTGTCACGCAGGAAGCTCCGTCGCTTGCGAGGCACACGGAGGGAGCCAGCCGGCTGCAGAGCAGAGCAGAGCCCGGAGGGGAGGGAGGGAGAAAGGAGGGAGGTGGGGCTTCTTCTCTAGTGGGGGACAGACAAACAGACAGACATGGGGACAAGCACCTGCTCCCATGTCACGCCGTCGGAGCGCTGACCCCACATTGTCCCCAGGCCATGGAAAAGAATAGAGGGCCGATGCTTCACATTCCACACATGACAGGAATGGAGTTCATGTACTGTAGCGGTTTGTTGTGTCATTACACATGTTATAAGGCATGAGGGGCAGACGAGGATGCTTAGTGTCACAAGGTTGAATGCGATCAATTCGCAAGTAGGTAGGCAGGCCTATTTATAATTTATAGGCCGAATGCATGCCTTTAAATCCCATTCATCGTTTGATACCACTAGTCTACTTTTAAACATAACACAATTCAAATATAGTTTCATTTCTAAAATTATCATGAAATACCCGATTTAGGTAAGCCAAAAAATATAACATAAGTTTATTTACGTGTACATTAGCTATTGAATGCATAGACGATCGAATTGACATCAAATCTGTAAAGAGCTATGAAAATGACAATTTCACTGAATGTCCACAAGGGGACAGACACCTACCAAGAGCACAGCTCCCACATACCGGGCAGCTGTCTGTCTCACTGAACTAACCGTGAACTGTCTCCCTCTCCCATCCGTGTACTTATCAATGGCTTGATTGTAGATCACTCAATAAGCCAGTGTTGGAGAAGAATGGGACTCTGATTGTAAAAACTCATAGACTTCCAAGTGTTGCCTGCCAAGTCAGGGCTTTGCTCACACATTTTGTCCCTGCACATTGAGTATATCCTCTTCGTAGCTTCTAAAGCTGTTTTTAAAACGAAAAATAAATAGAAAAAAGCAAACAAATAAAAATATAACACAAAAACTACCAATAACTGTGTTGTAAACAAAACAATAACGAGTAGTTGACTAGTGGGCACTGAGCTAGATACCATTCATATTCAAATATATTACTAAAGGGAGGACTGGGAGTGGGGATCAGAGAGGGAGAGAGAGAAAAGGGCAACCAGTGCAGAAGAAACACCTTTGTAAATACAACCCATATTTATGTTTATTCATCATCCATTTTGTACTTTAACTATTTGCACATCGCTACAACACTGTATATAGACATAATATTGCATTTGAAATGTCTTTATTCTTTTGGAACTTTTGTGAGTGTAATGTTTACTGTTCATTTTTGATTGTTTATTTCACGTTTGTTTATTATCTATTTCACTTGCTTTGGCAATGTAAACATATGTTTCCCATGCTAACAAAGCCCTTTGAATTTCATTGAATTGAGAGAAAGAGAGAGAGAAAAAGAAAGAGCGAAAGAGAGAGCGAGACACACAGCACACACTCTAACAGCACACAGCACACACTCACACAGCACACACCAGCTTGGTGAGCATGCCCTAGTGGAGCCAGCTAGTTGTGTAAGGTGTGAGTAGTTGAATTGGTCTGTGAGCTATTTTATCTTCATTATAGGCTAGTTAATATTTTATTTAGTTGAGTGTATAGACCGACGGCCTGTAGAGGTCCGGACCAATACACTCTTTGTGTTTGTTTTTGTACATAGTTAATAATTTAACATTTCAAACCTCTTTTGAAACTTTTGGGTGTTTAATGTTAACTGTTAATTTGTGATTGTTTATTTCACTTGCTAAGTCAATGTTAACATATGTTTCCCAGGCCAATACAGACCCTTTGAATTGAATTGAGAGAAATGGGGAGAGAGAGAGAGAGGAACGGAGAAAGGAAGAGGGGGGATGGTGAGGAGGAGAGGTTTAGTTCCTATCAGGATGGTAAACTGTAGATAACCTCTACAGTGAGCCTCTTATCCGATGCTCTGATGGGACTTCAACTGCTCTGCATTTCTTACCTGACTACCATATCTC
>NW_019944319.1:7298-13369 GCF_002910315.2 Salvelinus sp. IW2-2015 | reverse complement strand
CATCAATCGCACACACAAACACACCACACACACACACACACAACACACACACACACACACACACACACACACCACACACACACACACACACACACACACACACACACACCACACACACACACACACACACCCACCACACACACACACACACACACACACACACACACACACACACACACACACAACCTTTCCTCAGCAGCCTGACCTCATCCAGGGATTCAAGTTTAGTTAGAGTGGGGACAGAGGGATGAGAGGAGGAGGGATGGAGTGATGAGAGATAGGAAGTGAACGTCCAAGACGCCCTGACTACAACCTGGAGTGAGTGTGGAGAGTAGAGAGAAAGTCGTGTGTCTGGGAGCTCATCTATCTGAAAGCTTAGCTATCACCTCTGTGTGACCCGGGAGAGAGAGAGAGAGAGAGAGAGAGGGGGCGAGAGGGGGAGAGAGAGAGATAGGGGGAGAGAGAGAGAGGGAGAGAGAGAAAGAGCAGGTAGAGGAGGCTACACGATCCTGACTAAATGAGCAGTTCTGGGAACCAACTTCTCTCTGTGCCTGCTGTCTGCACGCACACTGCCCCCAGGACAGCTCTCACACACACACACACACCACACACAACACACACACCACACACCACACACCACACACACCACACACACACACACACACACACACACACACACACACACACACACACACCATACGCACACACACACACCACACACCACCACACACACACACACACACACACACACACACACACACATCATACGCACACACATGCATACGTGCACACACACAGATTACAGACACGCGCTCACGTACGCAAGCATGCACTCTCGCGCGCACACACGCAGGCACGCAAAGGCACACACATGCAACATACAACAGAAAAAAATGAAACACACCCATGTCATCTCACCACACTACAACCATAAACATCCCAATGTCAAAGGCTTGGCTTCAAGCACACAAAGTCCTTACATAGAAGCTGGGAGAGTGTAAACACAGCTTTGAAAAGCCTGCATCAGCAGTGTGGTTAAACATTCAGCTTTTACCTGATGTTCTGCGCAATTACTTTGTTCAAAACACATACATCTTGGCATTGAGTTATCCCCACAGTGAGGCCTTTGCCTTGGAGTTTATCCCACAGTGGAGGCTTTGCTAGGTGCCTTCATTACTAATCTCCCCTCAACCAGGCCAGCCCGCAGGTGCACTACAAGTATGCGGAGCCTAACCCGGGTAATTCCCTCTCAGTGAACATACACACAGTCACACACAGAGAACTCAGTGAACATACACACAGTCACACACACTTCGCTCACCTCACTGTGTGTTCAAATGCTGTGCATTGTAGTTTCAGAGAAACCCTGGGACATACTGTAGTTCTAATAGTCCAATGTGAGGCCAGCCTAGCCACCTCCCTGTATCTCTCCAATAGACACATATGTAAACCCATGCAAACTTTACAGTCTGTCATTGAAAGCTATCTGAGATAAGAAAATGCAAACTGGTCACCTTAGCTCTAGGCACACTGTGTAAACACACAGACACACACACACAGCACCTTGTAGGCTCTAATCACTGTCTAAACAGTGACATATGGCTTTTACCACTGACAAACTGTCACCGGGAGGACTGAGGCCATAGACACACCAGCTGCCTACTGTAGGTATAGCACACTGTTAGAACAGTCATAAAGTACAATGACAGTACAGGAGAGGAGGTACAGGAAGAATGTTGCAACAATAGAGGTTGTGTTTTAGGTAGAAAGAGATTTTGGTTTGGTTGTTTTGGTTTTGAACAGTTTTGGTTTTCAAACACTGAGCAATACATCTGCAGGCAGCTCCACGTTGTACTTGACATAGTCCAATAAATACTACGTAACACTTTGTGTTATAATTTCCATACGTCAAGCCCCAATCAGCAGCGTGCAGTGACAGTGGAGAGCAGCAACATGGCAACATGGCGGATTATTCTGAGGTCATTGAGCCTTATCAGCTGCGGGTAAACAAATAACCCGYTTCTTCTGGCTACTGATAACCTCAGTACACAGCACGGTGCGACTCTGCACACTGGCCCGACGCCTTTTGCTTGTAGTGTGTGTTTATGCCTACTTTAGAAGCAGATGCTGCGCGCGCCTCTCGGTAACAAGGGGATCGCTGGTTGGCGCACCCGGAGCGTGGGAAGTTATTGACCCACTCCACCTGGCGTCTGTGTACACACAAGCTGGGTCACGGACAGTCATCTTCAACATAAGTCCTCTTGTGACACCCTACGTCTACGACCAACAAACGTTTACCAGAGTCACACCATCGCCATTTTATACGACCGATGGGGACAATGGGGATAACATAATCATGTCTAGATGGGATACAGCTTTTGTCAAATTGACGTCAAAAGTTTTGTGGGGCATTTTAGCTAACCCTGACACTTGTCCTAACCTTAACCTACTCATCCTAACCTGCTGCAAAAATTCTCCTAACCTTTTAACAAAAATGTGTATCCCTTCTAGACAAAACCGGCTAATATAAGCTACAATGATCCCACAAGCATGACGTTTCAAAATAACTAGCCCAGAAATGTAATAGCAGAGTAATAAACTGCAAAATAGTAATACACACGTTTCCATTTATTCCCTTATTTATAATATAAATGACAAATTAAGATAAATAGGCCTACATATACATAAACTTTGTAATTTCAATTAGAATGTGTGCCTTAGACAACTCCTCAAAAGCGCTTTTATAATGGAAGAAGCTATTCTTTCCAATAGCCTACATAATTTAGCTATGGAAGGCAATACAACAAAACGACACAACGTAGACTTCTACATTTCTATCAAGGTTTCGATGTCTTTACCCGTGCCTCGTTCACAATTCATATTCGCCGATGAAGACATGACAACCACACTAAGAAAGCTGTCGCAAAGCTTAGCTTATCAACTCTACACTCAAGGCGACAACCCCCGGGGACAATGTATCGAATTTGGACACTGTTAAACGTAGCCTAGATGTAATTCAGCAATAGCCTAGGCTACTTATCAGTACTAAAATAGGCAACATTGTTCAAATCAAGTTTCGGTTTTAATTTGTCATAAAGGCAAATGCTTTACGCATCGACACACAGGACAATATCACAAAACAGCATCATAAAACAAAGCCGTTGATGCGATAACACACTGCAATGCAAGAAATGCAAGCCAGCATCGAGCTTCAATTCACGACAATCGTTTCCTCGAGATAGTCATAACTTCCTCAACAAACCTCTCTACTGTTCCCTCATTTACTCTAAAAACACTGCTTACCAAACGAATACCGACAAAAACTCACCGCAAAAGGAGAGTATAATCCAATATTTTTATTAGAATCCCCGCTATTGGTAAAAGCGCATATCCATCGCCGCGCTCCGCGCTGTCGAGAGTAGGCTACTTTTGTTGTCACGCAGGAAGCTCCGTCGCTTGCGAGGCACACGGAGGGAGCCAGCCGGCTGCAGAGCAGAGCAGAGCCCGGAGGGGAGGGAGGGAGAAAGGAGGGAGGTGGGGCTTCTTCTCTAGTGGGGGACAGACAAACAGACAGACATGGGGACAAGCACCTGCTCCCATGTCACGCCGTTGGAGTGCTGACCCCACATTGTCCCCCGGCCATGGAAAAGAATAGAGGGCCGATGCTTCACATTCCACACATGACAGGAATGGAGTTCATGTACTGTAGCGGTTTGTTGTGTCATTACACATGTTAYAAGGCAGGAGGGGCAGACGAGGATGCTTAGTGTCACAGGGTTGAATGAGATCAATTCGCAAGTAGGTAGGCAGGCCTATTTATAATTTATAGGCCGAATGCATGCCTTTATCATTTTAAATCCCATTCATCGTTTGATGACACTAGTCTACTTTTAAACATAACACAATTCAAATCTAGTTTAATTTCTAAAATGATAATGAAATAGCCGATTTAGGTAGGCCAAAAATATAACATATGTTTATTTACGTGTTCATGAGCTATTGAATGCATAGACGATCGAATTGACATCGAATCTGCAGAGCTATGAAAATGACAATTTCACTGAATGTCCACAAGGGGGCAGACACCTACCAGCTCAGCTCAGCTCAGCTCCCACATACTAGGCAGCTGTCTATCTCACTGAACTAACCGTGAACTGTCTCCCTCTCCCATCCGTGTACTTATCAATGGCTTGATTGTAGATCACTCAATAAGCCAGTGTTGGAGAAGCATGGGACTCTGATTGTAAAAACTAATAGACTTCAAAAGGTTGCCTGCCAAGTCAGGGCTTTGCTCACACATTTGAAATGATTAGGCTACATGGCATTTTGTCCCTGCAAATTGAGTATATCCTCTTCATAGTTTCTAAAGCTGTTTTTAAAACGAAAAATAAATAGAAAAAACACACAGACAAATAAAAATAACAAAAAACTACCAATAATTGTGTTGTAAACAAAACAATAACGAGTAGTGACTAATGGGCACTGATCTAGATATCATTCATATTCAAATAGATTACTGAAGGGAGGACTGGGAGTGGGGATGCGAGAGGGAGAGAGAGAAAAGGGCAACCAGTGAAGAAGAAACATCTTTGTAAATACAACCCATATTTATGTTTATTTATTATCCATTTTGTACTTTAACTATTTGCACATCGTTACAACACTGTATATAGACATAATGACATTCAAAATGTCTCTATTCCTTTAAAACTTTTGTGAGTGTAATATTTACTGTTCATTTTTGATTGTTTATTTCACCTTTGTTTATTATCTATTTTACTTGCTTTGGTAATGTAAACATATGTTTCCCATGCCAATAAAGCCCTTTGAATTTCATTGAATTCAGAGAAAAAGAGAGAGCGAGACACACAGCACACACTCACACAGCACACACTCACACAGCACACACCAGCTTGGTGAGCATGCCCTAGTGGAGCCAGCTAGTTGTGTAAGGTGTGAGTAGTTGAATTGGTCTGCAAGCTATTTTATCTTCATTTATAGTTAATATTTTATTTAGTTGAGTGTATAGACCAACGGCCTGTAGAGGTCTGGACCAATACACTAGTCTTTGTGTTTGTTTTTGTACATAGTTAATCATTTAACATTTCAAACCTCTTTTGAAACTTTTGGGTGTTTAAGGTTAACTGTTAATTTGTGATTGTTTATTTCACTTGCTAAGTCAATGTTAACATATGTTTCCCAGGCCAATACAGACACTTTGAATTGAATTGAGAGAAATGGGGAGGGAGAGAGAGGTTTAGTTCCTATCAGGATGGTAAACTGTAGAACTGTAGATAACCTTTACAGTGAGTCTCTTATCAGATGCTCTAATGGGACTGTAACTTTTTTTWWTTTTTTATTTCACCTTTATTTAACCAGGTAGGCTAGTTGAGAACAAGTTCTCATTTCCAACTGCGACCTGGCCAAGATAAAGCATAGCAGTGTGAACAGACAACAACACAGAGTTACACATGGAGTAAACAATAAACAAGTCAATAACACAGTAGGGGGAAAAAATGAGTCTATATACATTGTGTGCAAAAGGCATGAGGAGGTAGGCAATAAATAGGCCATAGGAGCGAATAATTCCCACCAGAGAGATACCTTGGGATGTTTTATGGTTGTAGGTGTGTGAGATGACCAGGGGTGTGTTCATTTTTTTCTGTTTGTATGTGCATGTACATGCATGTCGTGTGCCTTTGTTGCCTGTGCGCTGTATGATCTGAATCCAGATAGTACGTGTGCACCCAGAGTGCGATTGCGTGTGCGTACTCGTGTGCGCATTGTCTCTGTGTGTGTGCGTAGCGGTGCTGTGTGTGTGTGTGTGTGTGTGTGTGTTGTGTGTGTGTGTGTGTGTGGTTGTGTGTGTGTGTGTGTGTGTGTGTGTGTGTGTGTGGTGGTGTGTGTGTGTGTGTGTGTGTGTGTGTGTGTGTGTGTGTGTGTGTGGTGTGTGTGTGTGGTGTGTGTGGTGTGACTATTGGTAGTCGGCAGACAATAAAGGACAATGCAGAGCAGTTCTATCAGTTTATCAAAATGTATCACTCCATTTAATCTGCCTAAAGTTGTAATTC
>NW_019944319.1:4800-6561 GCF_002910315.2 Salvelinus sp. IW2-2015 | reverse complement strand
CATGCTTTCACTGTGCCTGGCAATCCCACCGTCCACACACACACACACACACACACACACACACACACACACACACCCACACACACACACACACACACACACACACACACACACACACACACACACACACACACACACACACACACCACACACACACCACACACACACTACTGCAATGTACACTGTGTGACACAAGGGCAAGGGGGAGGAGAGAAAGAGAGGTACACAGAGAAAGAGAGAGGGAGCAGGCGGCATACAACTACAGGATTCAATGCACGGAAAACATATTATGAGCATTACTCTGTTATATAGAGAGAACTACAGTAGGTGTTACTGGTATAACATCTTCATCCTCGTCTGTGTGCCAGGTTGGAGGCGAAGGGTGGAGATTGGAGCAAGGCCTCATACCTCCCTCCCTCCCCCTCTCTGTCTCCCTCTTATTTCTTCATTAGCGTGCTGCTAGCTGCGGCCCACGCCGTGGAGCGAGGCCTCGTCTCCTGTGGCTGATAGATTGTAATGAATTTAACAGCAGTCAGATCCTTCAAAAGCCTCTCGGAAGCTTAAGCCCCTTTATTAAATTAAGCTAACGACGCCTAAGGCCAGGACCACTGACGAGAGGGATGGAGGGAGGATGAGAGTGGGAGATGGAGTGTGCCGTCCCCCTCCCTCCGTGGCTGAATAGAATGCCTCCTTCACCTCCTTTCTGAACTCCCCTTCTCCTCTGAAAGGCACACGGCTCTCACCCCTCCCCTCCTTCTCTCCCTTTGTTTAGAGGACAAGTAGCAGGCCTTTCAGAGCCTGCTATGGGGAGACACACTCAGAGAGGGGGAGAAGAATAGAGTGGGGCCCTCCCATGTACTGCCTGGGGCCCCCTCTTCCCCTCTATGCTGTCAGCCCATCATTTCCTCTCCTCTCTATCCATCTATGCCTACCCAAACCCCCTCAMATGTCTCTGTACCTCTGTGAAAGCATACTAATGGTTGGGGGGACGGTTGTGTGTGTGGTGCCTCTGGGGCATATGTTTCCTGCTAGTCTTMAGGGGCAGTTATTAAATGAAGTCTGGGTGGAAATAAAGGCATTTAACATGCAGAACAGATTCAAAAGGGAGGAGGAGATTCTTGAACAGCCACACACATCAAATAGTTTTTAGGCAGATAGAGTTCACATGCTTTTCTATCATACCCTAGCTCCAACCTGCCTGTGTAGGCTAACCACGAGGTCTCTCTGTGTTTGTGATATGTCTCAGTGTGAGACCGTCAGCTGCCAATAACCTGGCACCCACGTACGCACACAACCACACACGCACACAACCACACACGCACACAACCACACACGCACACAACCACACACGGACAACAACAACTGAGAACTTAAACGACAACAACATTGGTTTATTGGAAAGCTACTGATTCAGCCCACAAACAACAACACAAACGTCTCCCTTCTCTCTCTGTTTGACCCTTKGGTCACCTAGCCAGACCAAAGAGACAGAGACAGACAGCCACAAATAACCAATCACCAGGCAGAGATTTCTGTCTGAGCCAATAAGAGGTGTTGGGAGGCGGCTGATAGAGTCTTTATAAGCAGTGTGTGAGAGGGTAGAGTTTGAAGAGATTAGGTAAGGTCTGTTCACTAATCCCTGTCATATTTACTGTACATGTCTCTAAATATCAACCACGCACACACACACACGCACACACACACACACACACACATATGCACACGCACACACACACACAGGCAAACACACGCGCACACACA
>NW_019944319.1:0-4775 GCF_002910315.2 Salvelinus sp. IW2-2015 | reverse complement strand
ACCCACACACATCACCACAGCATATGGGTATGGTACGTCTGATAGGTTGTGATTAGAGAGCGAAGATAGAGCGTGTGTGTGGGGGGGAGGTTTGAGGGTATAAGAGTAAAGGAGGGGATACAAGTTCTAATTTGTTAGTGAGTGTATTCTGTGTGGATCTGTGTGCTGTGTGTCTGTCATATGTATCTGTGTATCTGTGTGTGTCTATTTGCTGTGTGGTTGTGTGTATCTGTGTGTGTGTCTGTGTGTGTGTTTGTCTTGTCTGTGTAAGTCTCTGTTGTGTCTGTGGTGTATCTGTGTGTGTGTGTCTGTGTGTATCTGTGTGTTGGTGTTACTGGGTGGTGTCTGTTGTATTATTGTGTATCTGTATGTGTGTTGTGTGTATCTATGATGTGTATATGTCTGTGTGTAGTGTGTATCTGTGTTGTGCTCTGTGTTGTGTCTGTTCTGTTTGTGTGCGTATTTGGGTGTGTCTGTGTGTGAACTGATACTTGTCTGTGTGTATCTGTGTGTGTGTCTGTTGTATCTGTGTGTGTTTGTGTGTGTCTGTGTGTGTATCTGTGTGTGTGTGTCTGTGTGTATTGTGTGTGTGTGTAGTGTGTCTGTGTGTCGTGTCGTGTGTGTGTCTCTGTGTGTGTGTCTCTGTGTGTGTGTGTGTGTGTATATGTGTGTCTCTCTGTGTGTGTATCTGTGTATGTGTGTGTATCTGTGTGTGGTGTGTGTGTATTTCCTATCTGTATGTGGGTCTGTTTGTATTGTGCTGTGTGTAGTGTGTGTGTCTGTGTTGTCTGTATCTGGTGTGTTTATATGTGTGTGTGTCCTGTGTTGATATTGTATTTGTGTCTGTGTGTACTGTTGTGCATATGTGTGGTGTCTGTGTGTGTGTCCTGTATCTGTGTGTGTGTGTGTGTTCGTCTGATCTGTGTGCGTATTCGGGTATGGCTGTGTGGTGTGTCTGTATGTGTGTCTGTGTCTATCTGTGTGGTGTGTGTTTGTTGTGTGTGGTGTGTCTGTCTGTCTGTATCTGGGTCTGTATTGGTGTGGTCTGTGTTGTGCTGTGTGTGGTATCTGTGTGGTGTGTATCCTGTGTGTATCTGTGTGTTGTTATATGTGTGTGTGTCTGTGTGTGTAATCTGTATTTGTTCTGTGTGTATCTGTCTGGTGCATATGTGTGTCGTGTCTGTGTGTGTGTCTGTATCTTGTGTGTGTGGTGGTGGTTGTCTGTATTGTGGTGCGTATATGGTGGCTGTGTTGTGTCTGTATGTGTGGTCTGCTGTCTTCTGTGTGGTGTTGTGTTGTGTGTGTGTGTGTCTGTCTGTCTGTATCTGGGGTCTGTATCTGGGTGTGTTGTGTGTGTGGCTGTGTGGTGTATCTGGTGTGTGTGTTCTGTGTGTTTGCCTGTGTGTATCTGTGTGGTCTCTGTGGTGTGTGTGGGTTGTATGTGTGTGTAACTGTGCTTTTTGTATCTGTGTGTCTGTGTGTGTGTGTGTGTGTGATGTGTGTGTGTGGTGTGTGTATGTGTGTGTGTGTGTGTGTCTGTGTGTATCTGTGTGTGTTGTTGTATATGTGTATCTGTTGTGTGTATATGTGCGTTCATGTGTGTGTGTACTGTGTGTGGTGTGTGGTGTGTGTGTGTGGTGTGTGCTGGTGTGTGTGTGTGTGTGTATCTGTGTGTGTGTTCTGTTGTGGTGTGTATCTGTTTGTGTGTATTGTTTGTGTGTTGTCTGTGTCTCCTGTGTGTTGTATAATGTCTGTCTGTTCTCTGTGTGCTAATCTGGGTAATGTCTGTTGTGCTGTGTATTGTATGTGTGTCTGTGTATATCTGTGTTGTGTGTCTGTCTGTGTTCTGTTGGTGTGTGTGTGTGGTGTGTGTCTGTCCTGTCTGTATTGTGTGTGTATCTGGGTGTGTCGGTGTGTGTGTGTGTTGTGTGTATATCTGTGTTCTGTATATGTTGTGTGTGTGTGTGTTTGTGTGTGTGTTGTGTGTGTGTGTGTGTGTACCTATTGTGTGATGTATTCTTGTTTGTGTGTGTATCTGGTGGTACTGTTGGTTTCTGTATGTTTTGTTTGTGTATCTTGTGTGTCTGTGTGTGTATACGTGTCTTGTGTGTGTATTGTGCGTATCAGTGTGTGTGTGTGTGTGTTGTGGTGTGTGTGTGTGTTGTGTGGTGTGTGTGTGTGTGTGTGTGTGTGTGTGTGTGTGTGTGTGTGTGTGTGTGTGTGTGTTGTGTGTGTGTGATGTGTGTGGTGTGGTGTGTGTCCTTTATATCTATTCTTCTGGTATAAACATTTCCAAGTATGTGTGTTGTGTGTGTGTGTATCTGTGTGTGTGTTCTGTAGTCTGTGGTGTCTTGTTTGTGTGTTATGTATCTGTATATTGTGGTATCTGTGTGTGTGGTATTGTGTGGTGTGGTTGTTGTGTTATCTGTGGTGTAGGTGTGTTTGTGTGTGTGTGTATGTGTGGTTGTATGCTGTGTGTGCGTATCTGTGTGTGTGTTCTGTGTGTCTTCTGTGTGTGTGTGTGTTGTATCTGTGTGGCTGTTATCTGTGTGTGTGTTGTGTTGTAGGTGATGTGTATCTGTGTGTGTGTGTGTCTGTGTCAAATCTAATCAAACTTTCTTTGTCACATGCGCCGAATACAACAAGTGTAGACTTTACCGTGAAATGCTTACTTACAAGCCCTCAACAAACAGTGCAGTTCAAGAAGAGTTTAAGAAAATATTTACCAAGTACACTAAAATAAAAAGTAATAATAACAAGTAACACAATAAGAATAACAATAACGAGGCTATATACAGGGGGTACCGGTACCGAGTCAGTGTGCGAGGGTACAGGCTAGTTGAGGTAATCTGCACATGTAGGTGGGGGTGAAGTGACTATGCATAGATAATAAACAGCGAGTAGCAGCAGTGTACAAAAAGGGAGGGGGAGAGGTCAATGTAAATTGTCTGGTGGAGATTTTATTAATTGTTCAGCAGTCTTATGGCTTGGGGGTGGAAGCTGTTTAGAAGCCTCTTGGACCTAGACTTGGCGCTCCAGTACCGCTTGCCGTGCGGTAACAGAGAGAACAGTCTATAACTTGGGTGATTTTTAGGGCTTTCCTCTGACACCACCTATTGTATAGGTTCTGGATGGCGGGAAGCTTGGCCCCAGTGATGTACTGGGCCGTACGCACTACCCTCTGTAGCGCCTTGCTGTCAGATGCCGAGCCGTTGCCATACCAGGTGGTGATGATGCAACCCGTCAAGATGCTCTCGATGGTGCAGTTGTAGAACCTTTTGAAGATCTGGGGACCCATGCCAAATCTTTTCAGTCTCCTGAGGGGGAAAAGGTGTTGTTGTACCCTCTTCACGACTGTCTTGATGTGTTTGGACCATAATAGTTTGTTGGTGATGTGGACACCAAGGAACTTGAAACTCTCGACCCGCTCCACTACAGCCCCGTTGATGTGAATTGGGGTCTGTTCGGCCCTCCTTTTCCAGTAGTCCACGATCAGCTCCTTAGTCTTGCTCACATTGAGGGAGAGGTTGTTGTCCTGGCACCACACTGCCAGTTCTCTGACCTCCTCCCTAAAGGCTGTCTCATCGTTGTCGGTGATCCGTCCTACCACTGTTGTGTCGTCAGCAAACTTAATGATGGTGCTGGAGTTGAGTTTGRCCATGCAGTCATGGGTGAACAGGGAATACAGGAGGGGACTGAGTACACACCCCTGGGGGGCCCCAGTGTTAAGAATCAACGTGGCAGACGTGTTGTTGCCTACTCTGTGTGTATCTGCATGTGTGTCTGTGTGTATCTGGGTGTGTGTCTGTGTGTATATGTGTGTGTGTAACTGGGTGTGTGTCTGTGTGTATATGTGTGTGTGTATCTGTGTGTATCTGTGTGTGTGTCTGTCTGTATCTATGTGTATCTCGTTGTGTCTGTGTGTATTTGTATGTCTGTATCTGTCTATATCTGGGTGTATCTGGGTGTGTCTGTGTGTGTCTGTAAAATACACTATGCATGTATTGTATAGCATGTCAGTGTTCTCTCTCTTTTCTTTTTCTCTCACCTTCTCCTCTCCCCCCTCTCTCTCTCAGTGTGTGTGTCAGGGGAGTGTGGTGAGGCCTATTAACAGGTGTAGGAGGCGAGGCTGTGCCTGATCCACTGACCTGCCCATTAGCCCGCTCCAGTCCTCTAAGCCCTCACATCGATCACACAGCCACACATCATTGATCTGGCAAACCAAGCACACTACTTACGTACAGCTACTCTCCCTCCCTCTCTCACTGCTAGCAGTGTGTTTACTGGTAATAACAGCCCTCGCCTGATCTACCTGAGCACACATATGCAAAATACACACACAGCACACGCACACACACGCACAAAGCAGCAAACAACCCACACCATCACAGGGCCGTAGCATGACAAACACACACCATCACAGGGCCGTAGCAGGACAAACACACACCATCACAGGGCCGTAGCATGACAAACACACACCATCACAGGGCCGTAGCATGACACACACACCATCACAGGCCGTAGCATGACAAACACACACCATCACAGGGCCGTAGCATGACAAAACACCATCAAGGCCGTAGCAGGAAAAACACACACATCAAGCGGCCGTAGCAGGACAAACACCCATCACAGGGCGTAGCAGGACAAACACACACCATCACAGGGCCGTAGCAGGACAAACACACACCATCACAGGCGCGTAGCAGGACAAACCACACCATCACAGGGCGTAGCAGGACAAACACACACATCAAGGGCCGTAGATGAAAACA
>NW_019944318.1:70508-77532 GCF_002910315.2 Salvelinus sp. IW2-2015 | reverse complement strand
TGTGGTGTGTTGTGTGTGTGTGTGTGTGTGTGTGTGTGTGTGTGTGTGTGTGTTGTGTGTCGTGACGTGTGTCGGGCGGGGGCGGTCGGGGAGGATGGTTGGTTTTTGGGTGTGCTGCGGTTGGCGGTGCATTGGTTGGCTGGCTTGGGTGGTTTTTGGTTGTGTGGCTGGCTGGTGTGGGTTTTGGTTGGTGGTTGGCTGCTCCATTCTGTCCGTTTAAGCCCTGCAGGCATGTGCTTTGTGCCAGTGTTCTGAGTTTTAGGTGCGGGCTTATCAACTCACAAGGGAGCATCCAGAGAGTTAACAGTTAGCTAGGGCCTGTTGGCGGGGTTGTAAACATAAACATGTGAAACGGGAACAGTTTCCGTCTACACATTCCTCTCTCTTGTGCCGGAGACATGTGATAGTTAAACATTAGTGTAGATTAGAGATGGAGCATGATAAGTTAAACATTATGTATGTAGATGGAACATGGTGATAGTAACATTATGTGTAGATGGAGACATTGTAGTTAAACATTAGTGTATGTATGTGGAGACATGGTGATTAGTTAAACATTAGTGTATTTAGATGGGACATGGTGATAGTTAAACATTAGTTGTATTGTAGATGGAGACATGGTGATAGTTAAACATTAGTGTATTAGAGATGGAGACATGATGATAGTTAAACATTAGTGTATTGTAGATGGAGACAACATGGCGTGATAGTTAAAACATTAGTGTATTGTAGATGGAGACATTGGTGAACAGTTAAACATTAGTGTATGTAAAGATGGAGACATGGTGATAGTTAAACATTAGTGTATTAAGATGGAGACATGTGATAGTTAAACATTAGTGTATTGTAGATGGAGACATGGATGAGTTAAACATTAGTGTATTGAGAGTGGACTGATGATAGTTAAACATTATTGTGTTTGTAGATGAGACATGGTGATAGTTAACATTAGTGTATTGAGATGGAGACATGGTGAAGTTAAACATTAGTGTATGTAGATGGAGACTATGGTGATAGTTAAACATTAGTGTATTGTTAGATGGAGACATGGATGATAGTTAAACATTAGTGTAATGTAGATGGATACACACACACACACACACACACACACACACACACAGGGCCAATCCCTCTAAGGTCTGATAAGGTAGTGATTGTTCTAATCTTAATCAGGCTGTTGTTTTGGCTCTGAGTGTCGTTTGTCCACCTCCTCAATCACCGGTTTATCCTAACAGTGTAAATATCCACCCACCCTGTCACCACACTTTAGATAGTACAATATTAATCTACACACCAAACACAATACCTACAGGCCTATTCAATACAATATCATATTATATACACAATCTCTGGTCATGCAGGCAGTCTTCACTGTGCAGACCTGTTTCTGCTTGGCCAGTGTCACAACAGACAGGGCGAGAAACACATAAACCATTACACAAACACACAAACACTTTCTCAAACCTGACCCAAATACCTGTCATACAATGCTACCACACCTGAATGCATGGCTTTGTGGTTTTGTTATATATGTGTGTGTGTGTGTGTGTGTGTGTGTGTATATATACTGTACGTGTGTGTGTGTATGTGTGTGTACATTTGTGCATATGTGTGTGACTGTGCACTCCTACATTGGCATTACAATAACATCAGGGACTTTGATGTCGTCTTAACAGATTCAGGTCAAGGAGCTTTTACCCATCAGCCTTCAGGGAGTTGAATCAGTAGCTGGCGGATTCAACAAAGCAGCTCTCTTGGCCCTACTGTTCTCTGTTGTAACTAATGATTTACCTCTAGCATTAATAAAGCCTGTGTGTCTATGTACGCTGARGATTTAACATTATACACGTCAGCTAGCACAGCTAGTGAAATCACTGCAACCCTAAACAAAGAGTTGCAGTCCGTTTTGGAATGGGTGGCCAGTAYTAAACTAGAGTAGAGATTGATTGCATTAATTCTTACTTTAAAAAAATATATTATTGTGTTAAAAATTCCACATTGTCTGAATAATAAACTTACATATAGCTCTGACAGACACACTTACTCAACCAGACATGCCACCAGGGGTCTCTTCACAGTACCTAAATCCAAAACGAATTCAAGACAAAGCACAGAATTACAGTGCCTTCGTAAACTTTTCAGACCCCTTGACTTTTTCTACATTTTGTTATGATACAGCCTTATTCTAAAATGGATTATAAAAATAAAAATCCTCAGCGATCTACACACAATACCCCGTCATGTGAAAACAGGCTTTTAGAAATTTTTGCAAATGTATCAAAAATAAAAAACAGAAATACCATATTTATATAAGTATTCATACCATTAGCTATGAGACTTGAAATTAAGCTCAGGTGCATCCTGTTCCCATTGATCATCCCTAAGATGTTTATACAACTTGATTGGAGTCCACTTGTGGTAAATTCTATTAATTGGATTTGGAAAGGCACCTGTCTATATAATGTCCCACAGTTCACAGTGTATGTCAGAGCAAAAACCAAGCCATGAGGTCGAAGGAATTGTTCGTAYAGCTCCGAGACAGGATTGTGTCGAGGCACAGATCTGGGGAAGGGTACCAAAACATGTCAGCAGCATTGAAGGTCCCCAAGAACACAGTGGCCTCCGTTCTTAAATGGAAAGAAGTTAGACTCTTCCTAGAGCTGGCCACCCGCCCAAATTGAGCAATCGGGCGAGTAGGGCCTTGGTCAGGGAGGTGACCAAGAACCTGATGGTCACTCTGACAGAACTCTAGAGTTCCTTTCTGGAGATGGGAGAATATTCCAGAAGGACAACCATTCTCTGCAGCACTCCAGCAATCAGGCCTTTATGATAGAGTGGCCAGACGCGGAAGCCACTCCTCAGTAAAAGGAACATGACAGCCCGCTTGGAGTTTGCCAAAAGACACCTAAAGTCTCTCAGACCATGAAAAACAAGATTCTCTGGTCTGATGAAACCAAGATTGAACTCTTTAGCCTGAATGCCAAGTGTCACGTCTGGAGGAAACCTGGAACCATCCCTACGGTGAAGTATGGTGGTGGCAGCATCATGCTGTGGGGCTAATTTTCAGCGGCTTGGACTGGGAGACTAGTCGGGATCGAGGCAAAGATGAACAGAGCAAAGTACAGAGAGATCCTTGATGAAAACCTGCTCCAGAGRGCTCAGGACCRCAGACTGGGGRYAAGGTTCATCTTCCAACAGGACAGSGACCCTAAGCACACAGCCAAGAKAARYCAGGAGTGGCTTCGGGACAAGTCTCTGAATGTCCTTGAGTGGCCCACCTAGAGCTCAGACTTGAAACTGATCAAACGCTCCCCATTCAACCTGACAGAGCTTGAGAGGATCTGCAGAGAGGAATTGGAGAAACTCCACAAATACCGGTGTGCCAAGCTTGTAGCGTCATACCCAAGAAGACTCAAGGCTGTAATCTTTGCCAAGGGTGCTTCAACAAAGTACTGAGTAAAGGGTCTGAATACTGATATAAATGTGGTATTTCAGTTTTTGTATTTTTAACATATTTGCAAAAATGTATTAAAAACTGTTTTTACTTTGTCATTATGGGGTATTGTGAGTAGATTGATAAGGAAAAATAAAAATGTAATTTAATCAATTTTAGAATAAGGCTGTAACGTAACAACATTTGGAAAAAGTCAAGGGGTCTGAATACTTTCTGAATACTTTCCATTTAAAATTACTCATGCAAACAGCCAAATTATCTTTCAAAAAACAATGAAACAACACCTGCCAACGCCTCTCCCCTACCTGACCTAGTAAACTTCGTTAAGGCATATGTAGTAATATATGTGTGTAAGTCTGTAATGTGTATGTTCATGTTTTTAAATGTACGTCAATTGTAAAGTATTTTGTCTGTAATGAGTTTTTGGTTATATTTCGGACCCCAGTAAGACTAGCTGTCACCATTGGCGTCGGCTAATGAGAATCCCAATAAAATCTATATCTAAACCATGTAGTCATGGAAGATGGATAAGGCTTTGGACATAGTGGATGTTCTTTTGCAAGAATGGGCAACGCTGCTACTGATGGCCACTACGTGCACAGAATTTCATTCCAGCCCATCACTAACACACTCGATTCAGCTGATCAACTTATCATGGTCATCAATTCAGCTGATCAGTTTATCATGGTCATCAATTCAGCTTATGAGCTTATCATGGTCATCGATTCAGCTGATCAAACTTATCATGGTCATTGATTCAGCTGATCAACTTATCATGGCCATCAATTCAGCTGATCAACTTATCATGGTCATCACATTCAGCTGATCAACTTATCATGGTCATCAATTCAGCTGATCAGCTTATCATGGTCATCGATTCAGCTATCAACTTATCATGGTCATTGAGTCAGCTGATCAACTTATCATGGTCATCGATTCAGCTGATCAACTTATCATGGTCATTGATTCAGCTGATCAACTTTATCATGGTCATCGATTCAGCTGATCAACTTATCATGGTCATCGATTCAGCTGATCAGCTTATCATGGTCATCGATTCAGCTGATCAACTTATCATGGTCATTGATTCAGCTGATCAACTTATCATGGTCTCGATCAGCTGATCAACTATTCAGCATTGATCAGCTGATAACTTATCATGGTCATTGATTCAGCTGATCAACTTATCATGGTCATTGATTCAGCTGATCAACTTATCATGGTCATCGATTCAGCTGATCAACTTATCATGGTCATCAATTTAGATGACTGATTAGGTCAATGCTATGTTAATGCCTGGTTGAACCAGATTTCCCACCTGCTGTCTGTTTGAAGGCCTTCTCTATTAGGTCATAGTTTTGATGTTGTGTTATGAACTTCCTAATAAAACCGTCCATATTAGAAAAGAAACGTACAGCATGTAATCTTATCAGAACATTACAGACTAGTCTAGTTCTCATTGTTTACGAGGCCTGTGAAGAATGTCAGAGGGTAAAAATAGATGCTGTGTTTTAGGACTACAGGAAATTACATCAGCTGAGAAACAAAAGTGAACTTGGAGGGTATGGTGGGTTGGAAACCACAACATTTAGAACAATACGCAACCCGGTTTAATGGCCAAAGCAGTGGTCCAGAACGACAAACAGTGGATCCTTCATCCTTKCAGTATGTGGCCTGCATGACTAAGCCCGCACTACTCCACAGTCACTACACAGGGAGAGCAAGACACAGTGTCTCTCCCCACTGCAGCTGGATTGTAATCACTCTAGACCAGGGGTGTCAAACTTATTCTATTGTCTGCTGTTTAAAAAATGGTTTTATTAAGACCTAGACAYCCGGTGAGGGGAGTTCCTTACTAATCATCAATCAAGTACAGGGGAGGAGCAAAAACAGATAGACATTCTGCCTTCCGTGGAATTAGTTTAACACGTGTTCTCTAATAAGTCCCTCTCTCCCTTCTCTTTCCCCCCTCTCTCTCTKTCTCCCCGGCTCTCAATTCAGTTCAATTCAAAGGGCTTTATTGGCATGGGAAACATATGTTCACATAAACAATGCAGTAAATAAGGTTCACATGACATGGTCTTTCCAGGTGTATGGAAAGTGTATGAATGTGTATGAATGTGAATAAACAAAATTTGTGAATAAACATATTGTGATTTTTTTTTAACCAAATATTTTCATTGCGATTTGACTTGCAATATGTATAAAAACACTTGGGTGAACTGTTGGAATTATAGAAATAGAAGGATTTAAATTCAGTTGCAAAGTGGAAAGCAGCATCGTTCTTGTTTGTAACAATCTGTTGACAGCATTTGACCTAACAGAACAGTATGCAGACTTAAAGTGAATGGATCTGCGCTGTTTGAGTGACGGGGTGGGGATGTGGGAAGCATTCGAAACWGAGTATAACTATAAAAGTGGATGTTATATGCGGCTGAGTGGCATTTCAAAATATTGCGATATGGATCTCTTGCGATATGGATATTAGACATGTCAATGTTGCAATTTTTATCAGCAGCCCTATTTATCTGTGCAAGGTTTTATCTAACTAGCTAACGCTAGGTAGTTCTGGTTGTGTGAAAAACTGATAGTGAATGTTTTGAAGCCAATAATATTTGCTAGCTACASAATTACTTGCACAATCACTGTCTRAGTCTTCATCGTAGGGTCAGCAAGTTAACAACGGATGTACAACCTGTCAAGAAGAGACAAAAAGGAGCGTAATGTACTGTAAAATAGGTTTATGGCGACTGCCCACACACCAGCCCTGGCAAACTAGCTGGCAAATGTCAGTGCTTTCAACTTAGATGACTCATGAAGGTGTGTTCCATGTGTTAAGACGTTGTTTGGTGCTATCATGATCATGGCAGGATAGTGACAGACATGAACAGACAGAGGGGCAGAGAGGGAGAGAGAGAGAGAGAGAGAGAGAGAGAGAGAGAGAGAGAGAGAGAGGCCACAAACCAACAGGTAAGATAGTGAGAAGTGCCTCTCCAAGCCCATAGAGTTCAAAGACTGATGATCTGTCATAGTTTGAATCAATCTGAATGATCATATATGATCTCTGATGAAATGATAGCAGCTTAAGTCTAGAGGGTGTGTTGCATGTGTTAACTTCTAGCAGGAGAGAGCCACGATGAGATTTTATTTTGGATAATTGTGTAAAGAGGAGATTGATTAATTTCAGTTGTACCTTTCATGCCTACCTTTATAAAAAATAATTAAAACAGTTTTGAACGGTGTATGTTGCTGGTTATTATTACATAACATTTACTAAAGTTGAAAATATGTACAGCAGCAGTAGTAACAACATTGGCCAGTTGAGAAAAAGACTATTAAAGTAATCATACAGGGGCAGAGAAAGAGTACAAAATGGTTGTTTCATTGAATATGTCCACATTAACAGTCACACTGGTTTCAGTACAGTATGAATGGCCATGGCTCTAAGACTGATTAGACTGTATCAGAGCAAGTGCACTTCTGTAAGGACTTCCTTAGTCTTGTACATTTGCCCATATGTAAGTTAAGAGTTGTCTGTATCCTTTTCTCAAGCATTTAAAACCTCAAGCA
>NW_019944318.1:60935-62325 GCF_002910315.2 Salvelinus sp. IW2-2015 | reverse complement strand
CTCATAGGGCGTGGCCCTGCGCCTGAACACAGCTTTCTCAGAACAATCCAGATTAAATAATAATTTAAAAAAACAGACAAAGAATTACATATAACACAGTTACAAGCTTATTATAAATTCAGCCCAGGGCCTCAGCTACACCCTACACAGTACTAGTATGGTGTAAAGTCCAGCCTAGTGTTCTAGTGAGTTACTAGTAGAGGAAGTAGTGACTAACACTGCACCGGGAGCTAACACCACTCCCTTTCTTCTATAACGCCTATCTGAGTCCTCTGMAGCTCAATTGGTACAGCATGGCACTTGTGGGTTCGATTCACGGGACCACCCGTATGTAAAATGTATGCACGCGTGACTGTAAGTCGCTTTGGATAAAAGCTTCTGCTAAATGGCATGTTATGTTATGTGAGTTTAAGTGTGTGTATGCGATGTGGCCAGCGGCAGGGTTCTGGATGGGTGAGGGACTTCAGCTAGGCTTGATGACTAACAGCCATCCATGGATTTGTGAACATATTGACACAGTCACAGGTGCGGAAACAATAGTGGTTTACCGAGCTATTGGATTCTACATGGGGTGTGAATGTGAGTCAGTAGCCAAGAATAGCCTTTTTCTCATAAGGAAATAAAGCGGGAATAAAATAGGCCTACACCACAGACAAACAGGGTGAATCAGCYACTGCAGACGGGTTTTGGGAGCCGAGCCTCAATGGCATCTCTCTGTGGGAATAACATGCTCTGCCATTGTCTTTACAATTACAGGTCTGTTTCCTCACTTTCCTGTTGTTTCCCGAAGAGCTGGGTTAACAATCACATTTCTACCCCTTACTGGAAATGAGTTATATAACTCATTTTCTGAACAGTTTACAAGAAGCTAGTAGTCCCGTAAAGTCTCCTGTATTATGAGAAACAGAAGAGTATTCCGACATGGACGCCCTGGGCTTTGGAAGAACGTGAGAGCAAGGTTTAGAGCGTTGGGGTGTAAGTGTGTACTATTGTATATTGTGTATCTTCACTCTAACGGTTTGTGTAGGATGTTAGTGTGCGGTGTCATTTTTGAGGGTGTGTATGACCGTGTCGGGTAGGGTGTAGGGTGTTAGTGTGTAGTGTGTACTCACCCTGAAATCGTGACCGTGTCCTTTGAGTGTGTATTATGTCGAATGTGGGTGTGAGTGGTTTAGGATTGTTAAGGTTTGTAGGTGTGTTCAGTTGTAGTTGTGTTACGTTTTGTAAGTGGTGTAACATCACCGCCTGAAAATCGATGAAACCGTGTCACTTTGGAGTTGTGTATTTCATTGTCCAGGTGTGCGTGTTTAGGGATGTTAGTTTGTAGTGTGTTAGTTTGTAGGGTGTATGCACCCTGAGGGGTGTGTATGACTGTGTCCTGGTGGCTGCC
>NW_019944318.1:57318-60910 GCF_002910315.2 Salvelinus sp. IW2-2015 | reverse complement strand
ATTTCTTGTCTCAGGTGTGGTGTTTAGGGATGTTATGTTTGTAGTGTTGTTAGTTTGTAGGGTGTATCACCCTGAGGGTGTGTATGACTGTGTCTGTGCGTCTCAAGGGTTCTCCTCCAGGATGCTGATCGCCTTCAGAGCTTCCGGCCTGCTCAGAGTCTCCATATTCATCATCACCTGCCCCTACCCATCACTACTCTTGCTTCCGCGCATCGCGCTACTATCCGCACGCACCCGCCATCCTCTGCATGCACGCTCTCGCACGCCACTGCCACGCACGCACCGCCCCGAACACGCACCGCTACGCACGCACGCACGCCATGCACCGCACAATCATCGCCACACACACACACACAAATTCACAGCTATGCCACTTCTCTCTCGCACACTCACACACACACACACACACACACCCACACACACACACACAACACACACACATCCTACCCACACACACACAGACACAGCACAGCACGAGTCGAGAGAGAGAAGAGGGGGATGGATGGATTATTGTTCAGATGTTTCAGCGTTGGAGAAAGGCAGGATTATCTAACATCTGTCTGTAAGGGCATAAAAATGGTCACTACGATCTCAGTCAGCAGCATAAACTGGCTCTACTCTAGTTCTGTTTGAATTGGAATTTTTGCTCAGCTTTTTAAATTCTTAGCTACCCATTCTGAAAAGGGGATAGTGTTAGAGACGCGCACACACACCAGTTCTCTCTCATCACCACATCCACACACGACATCGCACACACACACACACCACACAGCAACCATCCCGACACACAACAACACACACACACACATCTCTTCTAACACACTCACACATCAATCCACACACACACTACCCACACCACACACACACACACAACATGCACACACACAGCACAAACACACACACACACACACACACACTCAAACACACTTATGTGTCTCTCACCACACATACACATCCAGTCCTGTAGGTTGACCGCGGGAAGGCAGAGGTTCTTCTCTCTCTGTGGCTGTGGGCTGGCAGGGTTGTGCTCTGGGTTATAAACAGGAAGTCATTAGTATATCTGCATGTTAAGTCACTGAGTCTGACTGAGAGAGATGCTATTTGGCCCTAAACAGAGAGTACACAGTGGCAGAATACCTGACCACTGTGACTGACCCAAACTTAAGGAAAGCTTTGACTATGTACAGACCCAGTGAGCATAGCCTTGCTATTGAGAAAGGTCGCCGTGGGCAGACCTGGCTCTCAAGAGAAGACAGGCTATGTGCACACTGCCCACAAAATGAGGTGGAAACTAAGCTGCACTTCCTAACCTCCCGCCCAATGTATGACCGTATTAGAGACACATATTTCCCTCAGATTACACAAATCCACAAAGAATTTGAAAACAAACCCGATTTTGACAAACTCCAATATCTACTGGGTGAAATACAACAGTGTGCCATCACAGCAGCAAGATGTGTGACATTTTGCCACAAGAAAAGGTCAACCAGTGAAGTTCAAACACCATTGTAAATACAACCCATATTTATGCTTATTTATTTTCCCTTTTGTACCTTAACCATTTGRACATCGTTACAACACTGTATATAGACATAKTATGACATTTGTAATGTCTTTATTCTTTTGGAACTTCTGTAATGTTTACTGTTCATTTTATTGTTTATTTCACTTCTGTATATTATCTACCTCACTTGTTTTGGCGATGTAAACATATGTTACCCATGCCAATAAAGCCCCTTGAATTGAAATTAAATTGAAATTGAGAGAGAGAGAGAGAGAGGTTTGGTTGTGTTCTCTAACTGTCCATTCAGAGCCCGAGACCGGCTGTGTCTGTCTGTTGACACGGTCAGGAGGAGGAAGAGATCTGACAGACAGGAGAGGCCCAGTACTTCTGTTGGACCAGTGGGGGCCACAGCCAGCCAGGGACAACATACACACTCCCACTACCAGAACCAAAACTGACCAACAACAGTACAATGAGTGTCTCTCTCTCTTTCAATTCAATTTCAATTTAAGGGCTTTATTGGCATGGGAAACATTGCCAAAGCAAGTGAAGTACATAATAAACAAAGGTGAAATAAAGAATAAAAATGAACAGTAAACATTACACTCACAGAAGTTCCAAAATAATAGAGACATTTCAAATGTCATATTATGTCTAAATACTCTCTCTTTCTCTCTCCCTTTGTGGTTTCTCCTCTTCCTTTTACTCAGCATGTCCCAGGCAGGTCTCCCTCTCTGTGATGTATCACAGACCACAGTCTTGACTGCCATGGGAACTACGTGGACACGGACCACAGCCCTGGCTGCCATGGGAACTACGTGGACAAAGACCACAGACAATTCCTGTTCTACGTCTATTCCTTTCCCTAATGAAAGACTGAGTCACAAGTTTGGAGACCAAAAAAATCATTCCCTCCCTCTGCAAGCTTGTTGGAGGAAGACGACTGATTATATTGTTAATCAAGTCAGTAGTATTAAAAATATGTCACATTACACATTTAGTAATGACAAAATGCATTTTAACTTCACGGACAGTAACACTTTGTATAACTTAATTCAAAATATTTTTATCGATAGAGTGGGAATAAGGATGGCTTGTAGGTGTGCATTGATAAGCACACCAAATCGGCATTAACGATAAATATCAAAAAATGCACTTCTCAAGTCTAGTTCACGCCATAGTCTGCTGAAAATTTGTAAGATAACTCTTCTCATTTAATTATATGTGGCACGACTTGCCGATGGATTGATGCTTCAGCATGGTCTCAAGAAGAGTTCAGCGTTCACTAGCCAGTGCGACATGCACACACCAGTTTACAAAGCCTGCAGCATAGCGCAGGCGACGAGCAAATCCCGTAGTATAATGGAATGAGCTGGAATGTGACTAACTGAAGCTGTTATTTTAGAAACCCTAGTAAATCAAGCTTGCTGCGTAGGATACCCCTCTGTATGGCAGAGCAGGTGATTGTTGTATAGAGAGAGAAGGTTGTAGAAGCCGGTACCAGGACCTTATCGGGTCCAGCTTTACCAGAACACTGCAGAGATGCTGCAATCTTCTCCCAAAGGCAGTTTTACCAGCCTTTAATAACCAAACTAACTTATACAAAAGCACTTAGCGTCCCTGTGCCCCCTTGACCAGTGCCATCAGCACGTTCACAGCATAGCCTTCCATGCCTTACACCTTGATACTTCCCCAGATCACGAATCCCTAGAAAAACCCAGCCTTCCAGAGCCCATGACATTAATTACACCTCTTTCTACCTAGCTTTAATGTCCTCCAGAATCGCAACAATTATATTTGATCTGCGATTGACCCCTCACTCACCAACCAAATTAACTGAGTGTTTAATAGTGTGCTGCGAACTGTGTGGTATAGTTTAACTTACGTCAGCCCACCCATCTACCTCAGAGCCATCAAATCAGTTTCACCAACACAAATCATCCACACTTGTTACCTGCTATTAATAAGCAGCTGTTGTGGTTAGACTGTTGGCTTAATGGGCACTAAACTCTCCTTTAAGGTAGACTACCTGAGATATTCTGACTTCACTCTAATCTCACAAGTCCATTATATGTGAGGTGGGGTGGT
>NW_019944318.1:29518-57293 GCF_002910315.2 Salvelinus sp. IW2-2015 | reverse complement strand
CCCTCTCATCTCTCTCTCTCTCTCTCTCTTCTCTTCCGCTCCTCTCCAACTCTATCCCTTCTCTCCAGCTCTTTCTTCTTTATCCTCTCCCATCCTTCCTCTCTCTCTCTCTCTCTCTCCTCTCTTCTTCTATGTCTTCTCCCTCCCTCTCATCTCCGTTCTTCTCACCTTCGCTCGTCCTCTCCTCATCTCTCTCTCCTTCTCTGATGTCTCTTCTGTCTCTCTTCTCTCTCTCTCTGTCGCTCTCTCTTCTCTCTGTCTCTCTCCTGTCTCTCTCCTGTCTCTTCTCCTGCTCCTCTCCTGCTGTCTTCGAGTTCTCTACTACTCTCGTCTGTCTCTGTTCGTCTCTCTCTCTGTCTCGTCTCGTCTCTTCTATTCGTCTCTCTCTCTGTATCTCGTACCTGTCTGTCTCTGTTCTTGTCTGTCCTCTCTCTCTCTTATCTTCTCCTCTCTTGCTCTCTCCCCTCTCTCTTTCCTCTGTTCCCTCTCCTGGCCTGTCTTTCCTCTTCTCTCTCCTCTCTCCTCTCTCCTCGTCTCTCTCCTCTCCCATCTCTCTCTCTCTCCTTCTCTCTCTCTCTCTCTCTCCTCTCTCTCTCTCTCCTTGTGTCTCTCTGTCTCTCTGTCTCTTGTCTCTCTTCTTGTCTCTCTCTCTCCTGTCTCCTCGTCTCTCTCTGTTCTCTCTCGTCTCTCTCTTCTGTCGTCATCTCTCTCGTCTGTCTTGTCTGTCTCTCTCGTCTGCTTCTCTACTGTCTTCTCTCTCTCGTCTGTCTCTCTCTCTGTCGTCTCTCTCGTTCGTCTCTCTCTCTCTCTCGTGTGTGTGTGTGTGTGTGTGTGTGTGTGTGTGTGTGTGTGTGTGTGTGTGTGTGTGTGTGTGTGTCTTGTGGCACGTTGACGACCTGGGTTCAACACCAGCAACCTATTACACCCTGTCCTCATTCTGAGCTTGCTGTGTGTTGGACTGACATGCGCAAGGTTTGAGTCCTATTTAGGTTAAAATAAATCCCCAAATGTGCTACAAAAGCGTATTTAAAGCACAGTGAGTATCAGACCAGAGGAAGACAGATCAGTGTGACAGCAGCTAAATCAACACAGATCCACATCTCCTGCAGTCCTGTCTCCTGGACCCATTGTCTCAAATGAAGCAGAATCCTTCTGTAATAGTTAACAGTGTTTATTGTACAGTTGTGTGACAGCGCCATGGTCACTTSTAGATAACCCCTTCAGAGGAAAAAGACTCACGGGTCATGCTAGTCTTAGTCACCTGAGACATGGTTGTTGTAGTGTAGGTGGACAAAAACAAAAAGATGAGTTAATTATTGTCAGGTGGGATAACACTTATTCCACCTGTCAGTCTCTCTGTTTAGACTAGTTATTCTGTAATGGAGAGACAAGGTGAGGTAGGCTATTTAAAGAGTGTCTAAGGTTCCTATTAGGCTAATGCGCATTCACAATTCTAGGCTACTAGATGATCAACAAATCCGGGTTGTACCCAATGGTTAAATATGTAGAACATTACAGATAGAAACGCAATTCATAGAGCAGATACAATCTATTCTACTATCTGGAAGGCCTGAATATTACAATCCTCGTTTAGATATCGACCAAGCTAGTGGTTACAAAGTTTCCCTTCCTATTATTCCAGCGGGATACTTGGCAGGACAGTCCTGTACTGTAGCCAGCCAGCCAGCTACGCTCACTTGCTCAAWTCACGCACACACAATTAAAGATCATGAAAGAAGCTGCGATCATATGGTAATATTAGTGTCCTACATMCACATACCTTCATGCGTTAAGTCCTGACTTCATCAATTTTACAACAACATACAAACTTAAACGTTAAAATAAAAATGAATAGTTGAACCCGAGTATCCGAGCGCTTATCCCAGTGGCGAATAAGACAACGGTCTTTGACAAGACAGACAGCCTATCGATGGGGCGTATTTCAAAATTCTGACCAATAGTAGACTGGCTTAGCAGAGGTGGGCAGGGACAGGGGCGGGCTCGCAGCGACGGGGTAAAACTCTTTGTTTGGGTGTGTTGGGTAAAGTTGCMCCTAGACGCTGATCTCAAATCGGATTTTCGTTCTTCCTCCAATGGCTCAGCGTAGGYTTTAGGCATGTTGAACTGGTCCGAGATCTATTCATACTGGCGGCTTCTAGGCTTGTTCACATAGCGTACCCAGCGCTCTCTGTTTAGGCTAGGATATCAAGTCAATTAAATTCAAAGGGGCTTTATTTGKTTGGAAAGCAAGTGAAAAAACTCAAACAAAACAAAGACAAAAACCAGCTAAGCGAATTAAACGAAACAAAGACAAAAATAATCAGACATTAACATGTAGAAATCTTTGCGAACTGCGACAGCATAACACCGTGGTCTCACAGCCGGCAGGCAGAATAACCACAGTAAGGGTTAACCCTATCGGAGGGATAGAAACAGGTCTACTCACAAAAAAAATGTTCAAGAGAATAACAATGTTGAAAATATTAAATTATTAGTGGTTAAAAATGATGTACAGTGTTGTGACCTTGTGCAAATAGTAGAATGTTGGTGCTTCTGATACACTGGTTGAACTCCTTGCTGCTGTGATTGCACACGGCCTCATTTCACCTAACAGATACAGGAGTTTGTTCAAATTGTATTTGTGTTTGAACCTGTACCCCCTGTATATAGCCTCATTATTATTATTTTATTGTTACTCTTTCATTTTAACTCCTATTTGTCTTAAAACTGCATTGTTGATTAAGGGCTTGTAAGTAAGCATATCACGGTAAGGTCTACACCTATTTTGTTTGGCGCATGTGACCATTTTTAAAATAATTTTTTTATTTTGGTGGGAAATATGTGCCTTTTATGGTCATACATTTGTCAGGAGGTTAGGAAGTGCAGCTCAGTTTCCACCTCATTTTGTGGGCAGTGMGCACATGGCCTGTCTTCTCTTGAGAGCCAGGTCTGCCTATGGCGCCTCTTAATAGAAAGGCTACGGTCACTGAGGCTGTATATAGTATCAATCAATCACATTTATTTATAAAGCCCTTCTTACATCAGCTGATGTCACAAAGTGCTGTACAGAAACCCAGCCTAAAACCCCAAACAGCAAGCAACAGTAAAGCTTTTATCAGTTCTGGGTCAGTTTCAGTGGTCAGGTATTCTGCCACTGTCTACTTCTCTGTTTATTCAAGTTTGCTCAGTTTTTTGTTGATTCTTTCCAATGTGTCAAGTAGTTCTTTTTTCGTTTTCTCATAACTTGGTTGGGTGTAATTGTGTTGCTGTCCTGGGGCTCTGTTTGTGTTTGTCAACAGAGCCCCAGGACCAGTTGGCTGACGCTTTGATCACACCGACAGTACGTTTGCGTTTTGGTACACCAGAAGTAATGTACATGCATTTCCAATGGAACGCTGCGTTTGCCTTGCAGAATTGCTTTGCWGTGCGTTCTGTGTGGTGCATARGTTGGATTTATGCAAAGACGGCTTGACAGAAATGGAAGCAGAAGGTGATMGTTGAACTTTTGTTGCATACATAACCTGATCATGCTGCCTACCATTTTGCGCAAAACAGTGTATGTGTGATCGAGGCGTGAGGGATACACCCACCCACGCAAACACACACTCACGCCATTTCCCCGGGTGGGCGGTGCTACACGTCACCGTGGGCGTAGATTAAAATTTGCATAGGATTACACACTTCGAGAACGAGCCGAGCACTAGCTCATGTCCGGTCCGGATCGTGGAATCTATTCAACACACTACTAAGCCATAGAGTACAGGTTGGCTAAGCTTAACAACAATAATGGATGTTACTGTTTCATCAGGGAGCCACAAAGATGGAATTGTTGAAWTCACATTTGCTATTTCATGCAACCACATAATAGAAAGAAACAAAACACATACTTTTGTACTCGAACTTCACATTGTTTAAAGCTGAGATATATCATTCACGCAAAGTAAGTGTGTAGGTATGTCTCCAGGATAATATGGTAAAGCTGGCCTCATTTATAGGCCCTCAAACAAATAAAGAAGACCAAGGAAGTCCAAAAATCGATCATATTAATGAAGCCAGCAACGATTGACAGTATACAGGTATTATTYCATGTTGATTACCAATTGCTGTGAAATTAGATTAAATGTAGTCATGATCAGTTTCATATATTTCATTCAGGTAAAGCTTAGTGCTTAATGCTATTTATAATAAAGGTAACATGGAGAAAATCTGGACTCTCTGAAATGAAAATGGATGGCCCTCCCTTCAGCAAAATATATTTCACCTAAACCCTCCCTGAAGGCTTGAAAAAAAAATCCCCTATACCCAAAATAATAATTAAAACAAAGTGGATAGCAGAGAACATGCCTACCATTTACCCTCATTTATTGGACAGACCAGAGCCTTAGATATGCTGTTTTAGAAATGGTTGTTCATCCTGTAAGTGTTACATGCCAATGCAGGAGTTCTGAAAGGGCTGCGGGCCAGAAGGTTGTMGGTTCACAGGTCACCGTGGACAACAGTAGGGGTGGAAAGATCTCCTTTATAGTAAAAACATGGGATGAATCTACACTACATGACCAAAAGTATGTGGACACCTACTCATCAAACATTTCATTCCAAAATCATGGGCATTAATATGTAGTTGCCCCCCCTTTGCTGCTATAACAACCTCCACTCTTCTGGGAAGGCTTTCCACTAGATGTTGGAACATTACTGCAGGGACTTGCTTCCAATCAGCCACAACAGKATTAGTGAGGTCTGGCACTGATGTTGGGCGATTAGGCCTGGCTCGCAGTCTGCGTTCCAATTCCACCCAAAGGTGTTCGATGGGGTTGAGGTCAGGGCTCTGTGCAGGCCAGTCAAGTTCTTCCACACTGATCTCGACAAACCATTTCTGTATMGATCTCTTTCTGCGCACGGGGAAATTGTCATGCTAAAACAGGAAAGGGCCTTCCCCAAACTGTTGCCACAAAGTTGGAAGCATAGAATCYTCTAGAATGTTATTGTATGCTGTATCATTAAGATTTCCCTTCACTGGCACTAAGGGGCCTAGCCCAAACCATGAAAAACAGCCCCAGACCATTATTCATCCTCCACCAAACTTTACAGTTGGCACTATGRATTGGGGAAGGTAGCGTTTACCTGGCATCTGCCAAACCCAGATTAGTCCGTCGGACTTGCAGGTGGTGAAGCGTGATTACTCACTCCAGAGAACGTGTTTCCACTGCTCCGGAGTCCAATGGCGGCGAGCTTTAAACCACTCCAACCAACGCTTGGCATTGCGCATGGTGATCTTAGGCTTGTGTGCAGCTGCTTGGCCATGGAAAGCCATTTCATGAAGCTCCCAACAAACAGTTCTTGTGCTGACGTTGCTTCCCGAGGCAGTTTGGAACAAGCTACGTGCTTCAACACTCGGCGGTCACGTTCTGTTGCTCCTAGATGTTTCCACTGCTCCTAGATGTTTCCACTGCTCCTAGATGTTTCCACTTCTCCTAGATGTTTCCAGTGCTCCTAGATGTTTCCACTGCACAGTAGCAGCACTTACAGTTGACCGTGGCAGCTCTAGCAGGGAAGAAATTTGACGAACTGACTTGTTGGAAAGGTGGCATGCTATGACATTGCCACGTTGAAAGTCATTGAGCTCTTCAGTAAGGCCATTCTACTGCCAATGTTTGTCTATGGAGATTGCATGGCTGTGTGCTCGATTTTATACACCTGTCAGCAACGCGTGTGGCTGAAATAGCTGAATCCTTTAATTTGAAGGYGTGTRCACATACTTTTGAATATATAGTGTGTCATTGTATTTGCAGGTCCGAGAATTTATTTTATTTTATAAACATTTCATGCAATTCTTCATCATTTGACACATTAACAGAATCTTTTTTAATATCGCTGGAAAAAAATGTGTTTGACTAGAAACA
The DNA here is from genome assembly GCF_002910315.2 of Salvelinus sp. IW2-2015. NCBI lineage: Eukaryota > Metazoa > Chordata > Actinopteri > Salmoniformes > Salmonidae > Salvelinus > Salvelinus sp. IW2-2015. The sequence continues at coordinate 51,393 of NW_019944318.1, read as the reverse complement.
GTGGCTAGTAAAGGCCCAGAGCACTACAGTAAAAAGTTTATTACCATTGTTTTTTTTTGTTGGTATTATTTCTGTTTTTTCAGGGGGCGCTGCAGCATCCTCAGCACRCCTACTTCCCGTGGCTATACTCAAGGGACGCTAGCTGAGGAAGGCTCAACTCCGTTRTCTTATATCAAGGCAGAGTTGAGTCACCATCAGTCAATTCTGAAAACGGCAATGATGTATATACTGTAAACGCTGGATTTCTGATGCTATGTGTTGGTCATTGGGAGGCTTTGACTTCACCGGTCGGCCATATTGGCACTCCCCAGTAGGAGCAGTCCTCCATAGGAATGGAGTCCTACAGTATTTACATTAAATGTTTCAAGAACAAAAGGACATGCATTCAAGTATTTTGTTGTTGTAGTGGGGAGAGTAACAATAGTCATCTCAAAAAAGTATACTTTATATCTTTATATATATTTTCTATGTTTAGCTCACAGAATATAAAAAAATATTAAAATGCATTAATAGAATAAATGTGGCTAAACAAATGTAGACAATAATTCATGCATTTTTATTGCTTCCAAAATGGGGAAGTGCCAAGATGGAGTCACGGTGGCGTCAACACAGGGTCCCCCAATTAGCAATCTAATAGGCCTGTGGGAGAGCGGGGTAAGTTGAGACACTCTTATTTCTAGGAAACCATACACAAAATGTATAATTTAACCAAATATTTACGAAGAGGTTATCATTTCATGGAGTCTGTGAAGGAAGAAAACACATGTAAAAAGTGGTAAGCAAGTTAGGTCAAAAAAAATTATTATCAAATTAATTTATTGTTACGGTTCCATGATGGTTGTATGTAAATCAAAGTAGATACTTTTAAGATTGTTCTATACATCTGTTGGGGTCTCTATAGGCTTCAATATGAGATCCTGAACCTAGCGTGAAAGGGCATCCTTGCAGCTGTTTGTGCTAAAATAGTCCAAATGTTTGCAGTGAGGTAAGTTGAACCAATGGCCATGGGGTAAGTTGAGCAAATGGAAAGTTGAGCAGATTTAAGTGTTTTCCTCCCATTGTTGCTGGGATATGAGGTAAGAACAGGGCCTGGACTATGTTTAAAGTGTTTGTTAGGTGTACAACGTGTTTGTTAGGTGTTAAGCCTGTGTTAAAAGATTAATAAAATTACTAAAAGACAAGAAAGCTATTGTGATAATGTCGAATTCCGTTTGGGATATAAAGATAGACATGGTTTTAAAAAGGTAGTGGTAATATTTAATTCCATACTGAAATTTGTAGGCGGCTTAACTTACCCCGTCCCGTGGCTCAACTTAACCCATACCCGGGCTAAGATGTGCCAAGAGACCACTTTGTTTGGACAAGCTATGTTGTCAAAACGGTCATGTTAACATGAATTCTGATTATTTCCAGGGAAACTCTACATCCTGAAACATACAGTACCAGTCAAAAGTTTCAAACCACCTACTCATTCAAGTGTTTTTCTTTATTTTTACTATTTTCTACGTTGTAGAATAATAGTGTAGACATCAAAACTATGAAATAATGTAGGATCAAAAAGTGTTAAACAAATCAAAATACATTTTATATTTGAGATTCTTCAAAGTAGCCACCCTTTGCCTTGATGACAGCTTTGCACACTCTTGGCATTCTCTCAACCATCTTCATGAGGTAGTCACATGGAATGCATTTTTAATTAACAGGTATGCCTTGTTAAAAGTTAAATTGTGGAGTTTCATTCCTTCTTAATGCGTTTGAACCAATTAGTTGTGTTGTGACAAGGTAGGGGTGGTATACAGAAGATAGTCCTATTTGGTAAAAGACCAAGTCCATATTATGGCAAGAACAGAGAAACGACAGTCCATCATTACTTTAAGACATGGTCAGTCAATTTTGAACTTTGAAAGTTTCTTCAAGTGTAATTGCAAATACTATCAAGCGCTATGATGAACCTGGCTCTCATGAGGACCGCCACAGGAAAGGAAGACCCATAGTTACCTCTGCTGCAGAGGATAAGTTCACTACAGTTACCAGCTTCAGAAATCGGCAATTAACTGCATCTCAGATTGCAGCCCTAATAAATGCTTCACAGAGTTCAAGTAAGAGACACATCTCAACATCAACTGTTCATGGTCGAATTGCTGCAAAGAAACCACTACTAAAGGACACCAATAATAAGAAGAGACTTGCTTGGGCCAAGAAACACGGACAATGGACATTAGACATTAGACCGGTGTAAATCTGTCCTTTGGTCTGATGAGTCCAAATTTGAAATTTTTGTTTCCAATCGCTGTGTCTTTGTGAGACACAGAGTAGGTGAAAGGATTATCTCTGCATGTGTGGTTCCCACCGTGAAGCATGGGGGAGGTGTGATGGTGTGGGGGTGCTTTGCTGGTGACACTGTCAGTGATTTATTTAGAATTCAAGGCACACTTAACCAGCATGGCTACAACAGCATTCTGCAGCGATACGCCATCCCATCTGGTTTGGGGCTTAGCGGGACTTATCATTGTTTTTCAACAGTACAATGACCTAAAACACACCTCCAGGCTGTGTAAGGGCTATTTGACCAAAGAAGGAGAGTGATGGAGTGCTGCATCAGATGACCTGGCCTCCACAATCACCCGACCTCAACCCAAAATGAATGGTTTGGGATGAGTGGACCGCAGAGTGAAGGAAAAGCAGCCAACAAGTGCTCAGCATATGTGAGAACTCCTTCAGAACTGTTGGGAAAAGCATTCCAGGTGACTACCTCATGAAGTTGGTTGAGAGAATGCCAAGCGTGTGTGCAAAGCTGTCATCAAGGCAAAGGATGGCTACTTTGAAGAATCTATTTTGATTGTGTTTAACACCTTCTTGGTTACTACATGATCCATATGTGTTATTTCATAGTTTTGATGTCTTCACCATTATTCTACAATGTAAAAAAATAGTACAAATAAAGAAAACCCTTGAATGAGTAGATGTGCCCAAACTTTTGTTAGGTACTGCATGTATATATCTTTGGTTTGGAAATAATACTATACTGAAACAAAAATATAAATGCAACATGCAACAATTTTCAATGGATTTCACTGAGTTACAGTTCATATAAGGAAATCAGTCAATTGAAATAAATTCATTAGGCACTAATACTATGGATTTCAACGATGACTTGGGGAAGGGGCTCAGCCATGGGTTGCCTGGGAGGAATAGGGCACCCACTTGGAAGCCAGACCCAGCCACTGGGGAGCCAGGCCCAGCCAATCAGAATGAGTTTTTCCCCACAAAAAGGGCTCTATTATCAGACAGAAATACTCAGTTTCATCAGCTGTCCAGGTGGCTGATCTCAGAACGATCCCACAGATGAAGAGCCGGATGTGGAGGTCCTGGGGCTGGCGTGGTTACACGTGGTCTGCGGTTGTGAGGACCAGGTGGAGCGTACTGCAAATTCTCTAAACAACATCTGCGAGGCAGGCTCTCTGGTAGAGAGAATGAACATTGAAATTATCTGGCCCAACAACTTTGGTGGATGTGTTCCTTAAGTGAGCATGACAATTGCACGCTCCCCAACTTGAAGACATCTGTGGCATTGTTGTTGTGTGACAAAACTGCACATTTGAGAGTGGCCTTTTATTGTCCCCATTCCACCTGATGGATTATCTTGGAAAAGGAGAATGCTCACTAAACAGGGATGTAAACAAATCTGTACACAAGATTCTTTTGAATGAAACAGGGGACCAACACTTTACATGTTGTGTTGGCTCAGTATATATTCCCTTATGGACTGCATGCTGAAGGTAAAAAATGGCTCACCTTGAGCTCACTCTCCCTACCTGACAAGATGTCAGAGCTATCTACTTCTGGATTCGCTTTAAGGGCTACCTGATGAAGTTTGACCTGTACCTATGCCATAGGCCTATGTTTTGTATAGATTGTCTTGAAATTCATTTGTTTGCCCCATGCTCCTAAACCCAGAAACACATAGTCTAGTTAGTACCAAGAAGACATCACATGCTCCTAAACCAGAACACATAGGCTAGTTAGTACCAAGGAAGACATCCACATGCTCCTAAACCAGAACACATAGGCTAGTTAGTACCAAGAAGACATCACATGCTCCTAAACCAGACCACATAGGCTAGTTAGTACCAAGAAGACATCACATGCTCCTAAACCAGAACACATAGGCTAGTTAGTACCAAGAAGACATCACATGATCTTAAATCACAGACATAGGTACAATCTATACTATACATAACCTGTTACCTGGAAGGGCAATCGTCTTCTTCTATTGTACATTTGAACATTTTCCTTCTCCATTTCTCTGAGATGTTAGTCAGAACTGTGCTATTGAACCTGACTATAAAATACATTTTGATTTGATTTGACTACTCTCTGAGTATGGCAGTGTATTTTTTAACATGGTTCTAATACTCCCCCTTGTGGCCAATGGATGGAACCCTTGACAGAACCTTCAGTCTAGCTTTCCTGCCCCTTTCACACATGTAATGTGTAACCTTCCCTGAGATGTGAAGGCTTGACTTTTCATTAGCTCCTCAAACTAATGCCAAGGCCTTAGCTCAGTGGGATAAGACCGTTTTGGTGCGTTGACTGACTGATGACCCAGGTTGAAGCACTGTCTGCCACACACCAATGACCAATCCAATGCTTTTGAAAACTTGGGAGGAGGAAGTGAACAAGTGCAGACTTCAGAGGAACCTGGAATGGGCTGTCACAGTTGCAAGGAACAACTTGTAACAGGGCACCAAAACTACAGGTTCTCCATATGGTCTCACCAGCACTCTAAACCAGTGGAGTTTCAGTTTTTCTCTATAGACAACTAGTAACACCACCACAGGTTCAGTGTTTCTCTATAGACTAGGAACACAACTACAGGTTCATTGGAACAAGAAAGACATGTGGGCCCTTTGCCTCAGAACTCGTATTTCCTCTTTCTCTCTACTGCCTTCATAATGTCTGTCTGGGAACTGCACAGGATCAGCCACTCCTGGATGGATCTCACTGGAGCGGACATTGAGATAGGAGACAAWGTGCCAGAACCCCAGAGGAACACTCTACCTTCTGTCCTGTATGAAAGGGAAGATAACCATTATTTCTTAGCAATCTGAGACTGGAATATTGCCTGTACCCGGTGGGTGTGTGTTTGTGTGTGTGCAGTGGCGATTTTAGCATATGAATCTTGATGGGGCAAACTCAACCATTTTTTTTAGATGCCATGCCAGCAAAGCCACTACACAACACAACACTAAACAATACATAATTGCACTATAACGGTGACAAACGGTGCCCACAAACTGTTAGGCCTTAATAAAGCTGTCCACAGCAGAGCTTTGTTTTCAGCACCATAGAGTGAATCCTTACCACTGCTTACACCTGCCTATCAGTGGAGCCTTGTCTGGCAGCGAAACAGTTCATTCAGCCTCATTTACTGCTTTAAAAAAACATAGCTGATATGGCTGACTTCTTCAATAAATGTGGTTTCTACTGACAATTAAGATGTACAAACTATGGATAAGGGAACAACGAGCGGATAATTGAAATTGCGGATTGCCTCTTAAGACAATGTGCGAGCTAGGACGGAGGTAGTCAATATAGCACTTTTGAAACATACAGTGACAAAATTCAGAACATGGACCTTTATTACAGTGTTCTTCCTGTACACTAAGTCAGAARCGTAGGATAAATAAAGGGGGCATATAAGCAGACAAATAAAATATTCGATGATGACATTACTCTAAAACAGCCTATAGGCTACAGGTGCACCACCAAGTCAGAACAGTAGGCAAAGTTATGAGGGGGAAAGGGAKCAKATTKTTAGGGTGAGGCATATGGGCTACTAATAGCTTACTACACAACATACACTTAGTATTATGTCCAATGGCCGATGAGCACTGATATGTTTTATCATATGACAAGGATTGAAAAGGATTTGCCAGTAGATTGTCGACTTGAWTCATGATGATGACTGCTTGTCTATCTTGCTAGCTAAGATTTTGGAAATTTGATGTTAAGAAAATCTGTCCAATCAAAACTAAGGTAGWTATTACGTGATTTGACCAATGACCTTGAGCCTTCTTGGATGGGCACTTCTAATGTAAATCTATGGCAGCACCCAAGGGGCTTGAATTTCSGAGCTGTCCTCGTAGATTTTGCGGTGATGTAGTGTCCCCATGAATGACAGAACACTGAGCCAATCAAGTCGCAACTAGAGAACATTACCAAACCCTACCCTCCATATTTTCCACTGGCTGCCACACCACCACAGAAAGCACTGGGCTAGGCTGAAACACCTAGAGACCATGGTTGTATACCATGGTTGTATTTATTAACGGAATTATTATTATTTTTTACTTTGTTTACAAATTGAAATGTGACACGTATTAATGCCATCATCATACTTGTTTTTTTGCTTAACAGGTGTGGCGAAAAACAGAGCCACATGTACCCTGGATGATGGGTCGCCACTGTGTGTGTGTTGAGTGACTGTGGGAGTTTGAAACCTGACTGGCTGGTTGGGTTGCCTCTGAAAGAGAGAGATTAATCCTGATCAACTACCTGGCCAGAGGTCAAGTTGATACAAATAAAACCCCATAGGTTCATTGTCAGTGTAAGACACGCAATTTGAAGATTCCAATGATAATTTGATGTGTCTAAATAAAAAGTGTCATTGGTGTTAGTCAATTTAAATGAAGGTAAATTACATTGTGAGCAAAATGATTAATCATATCAATAGTAATTTAAGGTTTAAAGGGTTTTAATAACCTTATATTTTATCATCAGGTCTCCATTTAAGAAAATCCTCAGTTATTGGTGTTACCGTCATTGGTGTTACTACTCCTACCAGTAGCACAATGTTATCATAATGGTACAATTGACTTAAAGTGATTAAGCTGCCATATTCGTTTATTTAGAATTGGAAGATGTATCCAAATACATTTAAATCAAATAAAAAATTACTATTTTCAAATGCCATGCCCAAATGCTACCACAGTTCAAGAAACACCTTCTGCTCTGTATGAAAGTGAAGAGAGACATTGTTTCTTAACAATCTGAGACTGGAATATTGCCTATACAGCGTCTCTCTGTGTGTGTGTGTGTGTGTGTGTGTGTGTGTGTGTGTGTGTGTGTGTGTGTGTGTGTGTGTGTGTGTGTGTGTGTGTCTCAGACTGCTGAGTCACTGTGGGAGTTTGAAACCTGAATGGCAATGTACACTGGTGTGGAATACAATCAACAATGTAGTCCACCCTCTGTACAGACAGACTATCAACACTGTAGTCCACCCTCTGTACAGACAGACTATCAGCACTGTTGCCTACACTATGTACAGCCTAGATAAATAGATTATGCACATAAATAGATAAATAGATTATCCTAGTCTGTTATTATCATTATAACGATGAGATAGCAGGCTGAGCAGTGACCAGTAGGTGTCTCTGTGTTAGGTAGGTTACAACTAGATTAAAAAACATGAGCTGGTGCACACCCAGAAAAAATAGTTTGTGTGGAGGTACTGACTAACGGCGAATAATCTATAAATATCAAAATAAAGAAAGTCGCACACTCCATYTATAAACTCCCAGCAATTTAATGGTAATTTACCAATGTTTCGCCATCACTGTGCCTTCCTCAGGGTAATGTCATGAATACTTGAACCAGGTTATGTAGACAAACAGTGCAATTAGTCCAACTAATGACAATAATCATAATGATTAAGTTAATTAAAATTAATTAGTGAAACTGTTAAAAAATAGTATATGGCATATTAAATACATTACGCTATTGTTATCATATAGGAACATAATGGAATATTGTACATCATATTAGCGTCAACATACATTATTGTTTCATTCAATTTCAAATAATAATTTCGTATTTCATTTCATATTTGTTACATATAATATTTTGGTTCAACCTTAATGTATAATGAGCATCATCAACAGGGGGAACATATTAGGTGTACGCTAATAAGCTGTAGAAAGAATATACATTTACAAGTCTTGTTCATAAAGGAAAAATGTGTTCATAAGAAGGGCCTGAGATCAAAGTCAATATTCAGACCACAAGGGGTCAATGTATTTAGATAGGATATCCAGTAAGCCTCCCTTTGTAGTAGTAGGATCTCGATGTTACCTCCTCTCCTTGGGAGAGCAACATGCTCAATGCCTGTGTATTTGAGGGAGGAGATGGGATGGTTAGCTTCAACAAGGTGAGCTACTACTGCATAGTCAATGTTCTGACACCTGATTGAGCTGCAGGGTTCAGCTATGTGTTGTTTTAAATTGTCTTTTCGTTTGTCCTACGTAGGCTTTTCCACATGAACAGGTGATGAGATAGATTACTCCCTTGGTCTTGCATGAGATGTTACCCCTAACAGGGATGTTGACCTGTATGTGGGTGTCTGAAGAAATATGTTTTTATAGTGCTATTGCACTGTGAGCATGAGCCACATTTGTAGTTCCCATTTGGGATAGATGTCAAGAGTGTCTGAGAGGCTCAGGGGGCAGGTCAGATCTCACCAAACTATCTCCTATAGTGTCTGAGTAGGCTCAGGGGGCAGGTCAGATCTCACCTAACTATCTCCAATATTGCGACGACGCTTATAGACCACCAGTGGGGATACCTAGAAGAGATGTGCGATTTTTTTGTCTGAATGCAGAATATGCCAGTGATTTTTCAGAATTGCTTTCATTTGGGGCTGCAGGTAGCCTAGTGGTTAGAGTGTTGGACTAGTAACCGAAAGGTTGCAAGATTGAATTCCTGAGCTGACAAGGTAACAATCTGTTGTTCTGCCCCTGAACAAGGCAGTTAACCCACTGTTCTTCGGCTGTAATTGAAAATAAGAATTTGTTCTTAACTGACTTGCCTAGTTAAATAAAAATGTAAAAAATTAAAAAGAATTTCTCCGAACCCTTGGTGTACTTAGTGCAAAAGACGGTTGCATTGTTTTTCTTCTTTGGTTGAGTTTTTAGTAATTCCTCTCTTGGTTTTATTTTCATCATTGCAGCATCAAGAGTTTTGTACTTGTAGCCTCTCATTTTAAATGTATCTGTCATTTTTTTTAGCATTGTTGTCAAAATGTGTCTGGTGGCCACAGATTAGTTTAACCCTGCATAACTGGCTATATGGTAGACCATTCTTGACGGGAAGGGGATGCATACTCTCCGCTCATAGCAAGGTATTGCGATCTGTGGGCTTTGTGTATAAATCTGTGTGTGATGCATCCTTCACTTTGATAATCCATACATCCAGGTAGGATTTATGGTTTACAATCTAAAAACATTGACCCCTAGTGGTCTGAATATTGACTTTGATCTCAGGCCCTTCTTATGAACACATTTTCCTTTATGAACAAGTCTTATAAATGTAGAGAAATTCATGTTGGTAGATTTCTTTTTTTCTCCAGATATAAAAAGGTTAACAGGGCTACACACAACTGGGGAACAGGTGAACATACAGGTGACTGGGGAACAGGTGAACGTACAGGTGACTGGGGAACAGGTGAACGTACAGGTGACTGGGGAACAGGTGAACGTACAGGTGACTGGGAACAGGTACGTACAGCTGACTGGAGAACAGGTGAACGTACAGGTGACTGGAGAACAGGTGAACGTACAGGTGACTGGGGAACAGGTGAGCGTACAGGTGACTGGGAACAGGTGAACGTACAGGTGACTGGGGAACAGTGTGAACGTACAGGCTGACTGGAGAACAGGTGAACGTACAGGTGACGGAGAACAGGTGAACGTACAGGTGACTGGGGAACAGGTGAACGTACAGGTGACTGGGGAACAGGTGAACGTACAGGTGACTGGGGAACAGGTGAATGTACAGGTGACTGGGGAACAGGTGAACGTACAGGTGACTGGGGAACAGGTGCACGTACAGGTGACTGGGGAACAGAACAGATTCAACTCAAACAGCTCGTCTATCAGGTAGAAAACATTTACTTCAGTCCAGCAGTATTACTGTTAGAATTACACTACAGATTAAATAATTACATAACACATTCCAAAATACCATAAAGCACAAACAGAGGAGGTGACCTTCTCAGGCATTCTATTGCAAAGCATAATATACAGGAGGGGTTGGTGGACTTGGTATGTGAGTTTTATAAGAGGGTTATATGAGGCATACTATCTTACATCAGTAATAGCATGAGATAATTCATGGTCATATATTATATATTGGTTGTACATTGTGTTGCAGCAGTCTCTTGCAGGTAAGTTAGTTAGAGATTTGTGGTTGTTCAATGCCTGAAAAMAAATGATTTTACAAAACAAATGAAGGCACACATGGTTACTACGATTGTCKATATTGTATTCACTTTATACTCATTGCATGACCCTTGAGACGAGTCATCGTAATTTCAAGGGATTCCTGAAAATATGAGACCAAAAGCCTACGCACGTCAATATTTTATTAATATAGCTAGTTGGGTAGTTTCTTCACTATAAAATCAATAAATTGTACTAATTCCAGAGTATAAGCCTGGAATATCAATGAGTCTAAGCTGATCCCTTCCAACAGGAAGGTTGCCTTGCCCTTTAGACAATTTACTCATTGCCATGTTTGACTGAAGCAGGAACCGACTTGGCTAGACTAACAGGGTACTGTCCTGTATACCTGTGCCTCTCCTCTCAATCCTGMCTGGGGGCCACAACACGGGGGACCAGCTTCAGTTTGATGGGCTTCGTTGGGGCGAGGAAGCCGTTGTCAAACAGCTCCAGAGGAACCTGAGGACACATCCAGGAAGTCAATATAAAAATCGACATGAATACAACACCACACAGTCTCTCACTGTAATCAGTTACGGTTTAATTCTGTTTTGAGAACCTAAGCTCACCCAAACAGCTTTATTACAGTCAACAACACAAAGATATGCCATCACAAGCCAACATTCACCACCAACATATTCAAAAACTTGCACGCATACACACAAAGACTCAAGCACACCAATAATCCCATTGAGACYATCAGTAATCTCACCTCTGTCTCCTTGCAGGTGACAAAACTGAAGCTCTGGAGGATCTCTACTATCACCAGCTTAATGGTCTGGAGGGCGAATCTCATGCCGATACAGTTCCTGGGCCCCATCCCAAACGGAAGGAAGGTGTAGGGATCAATGTTCCGTCTGTCTTTTACTGAACCTGAGACAGAGGTGTGTTCAGATCAAAGTAGCATTCAGCACTGTGTTCTACACTAGAGTAGTGTTCAGTAACTCTACAGACTCTATAACTAGAGTAGTGTTCAGCAATGCTACAGAATATTTAACTAGAGTAGTGTTCAGCAATGCTACAGAATATTTAACTAGAGTAGTGGTCAGAAACTCTACAGACTGTATAACTAGAGTAGTGGTCAGTAACTCTACAGACTCTATAACTAGAGTAGTGGTCAGTAACTCTACAGACTTAATAACTAGTAGTGGTCAGTAACTCTACAGACTCTATAACTAGAGTAGTGGTTCAGTAACTCTACAGACTCTATAACTAGAGTAGTGGTCAGTAACTCTACAGACTCTATAACTAGTAGTGGTCAGTAACTCTACAAGGCTCTATAACTAGGTAGTGGTCAGTAACTCTAGACTTATAACTAGTAGTGGTCAGTAACTCTAAGACTCTATAACTAGTAGTGGTCAGTAACTCTGGAGACTAATATAACTAGTAGTGGTCAGTAACTCTACGAGTTATAATAACTAGTAGTGGTCAGTAACTCTACAGCTCTATAAACTGTAGTGTTCAGTATCTCTCAGCTCTATATACTAGTAGTGGTCAGTAACTCTACAGATTCTATAACTAGATTAGTGGTCAGTAACTCTACAGACTCTATAACTAGTAGTGGTCAGTAACTCTACAGACTATAATTAGTAGTGGTAGTAGCTCTACAGCCTCTATAATAGAGTAGTGGTCAGTAAGCTCTGGGACAATATAACTAGTAGTGGTCAGTAGCTCTAGAGAACTCTATAACATGAGTAGTGGTCAGTAACTCTCAGACTTATAATTAGTAGTGGTCAGTACTCTACGACTCTATAACTAGAGTAGTGGTCAGTAACTCTACAGACTCTAATACTAGTATGGTCAGTACTCTAGAGACTCTATAACTAGTAGTGGCAGTAACTCTACAGCTCTATAACTGAGTAGTGGTCAGTAACTCTACAGACTCTATAACTAGTAGTGGTCAGTAACTCTACAGAGCTCTATAACTAGTGGTGGTCAGTAACTCTACAGGCTCTATAACTTGTATTGGTCAGTAACTCTACAGGCTCTATAACTAGAGTAGTGGTCAGTAACTCTACAGACTCTATAACTAGTAGTGGTCAGTAACTCTACATGCTCTATAACTAGTGGTGGTCAGTAACTCTACAGGCTCTATAACTTGTAGTGGTCAGTAACTCTACAGGCTCTATAACTAGAGTAGTGGTCAGTAACTCTCCAGACTCTATAACTAGTAGTGGTCAGTAACTCTACAGGCTCTATAACTAGTGGTGGTCAGTAACTCTACAGGCTCTATAACTTGTATTGGTCAGTAACTCTCCAGACTCTAATAACTAGAGTAGTGGTCAGTAACTCTACAGACTTATATATAACTAGTAGTGGTCAGTAACTCTACAGACTCTATAACTAGAATAGTGGTGAGTAACTCTACAGACTCTATAACTAGTAGTGGTCAGTAACTCTACAGGCTCTATAACTAGTAGTGGTCAGTAGCTTTACAGTCTCTATAACTGGAGTAGTGGTCAGTAACTCTACAGACTCTATAACTAGTAGTGGTCAGTAACTCCACAGGCTCTATAACTAGGTGGTCAGTAATTCTACATTCTCCATAACTAAAGTGGTGGTCAGTAACTCTACAGACTCTATAACTAGAGTATTGGTCAGTAACTCTACAGTTTCTTATACTAGTATTGGTCAGTAACTCTACAGACGTCTATAACTAATAGTGGTCAGTTAACTCTACAGACTCTATACCAGGCAACTCTACAGACTCTTATATAGGGGTCAGTAACTGCTACTACAGACTCTATAACTAGTAGTGGTCAGTAACTCTACAGACTCTATAACTAGTAGTGGTCAGTAACTCTACAGACTCCATAACTAGTAGTGGTCAGTAACTCTACAGACTCTATAACTAGTAGTGGTCAGTAACTCCACAGACTCTATAACTAGTAGTGGTCAGTAACTCCACAGACTCTATAACTAGTAGTGGTCAGTAACTCTACAGTTTCTATAACTAGTAGTGGTCAGTAACTCCACAGACTCTATAACTAGTAGTGGTCAGTAACTCCACAGACTCTATAACTAGTAGTGGTCAGTAACTCCACAGTCTCTATAATTAGTAGCGTTCAGTAACTGTGGTGTAGGACTCAGTAGACTATATGTTCCTTACTATGGTAGAGTACAGTAGGATAGAGTAGAGCCAAGAGTTTGAGTTGTTCCACATTAAACTGGAACAACAACAGACCATGACTTTTTGGTTCTTTATGAAATTGAATACATTACTTTTTTCAAAATATAATACACAAAAAAGTCATTTGGAGGAAATGGTTTAAAAAAACATATATAATTTTTATTTTACCCCTTTTTTCTCCCCAATTTCATGGTATCCAATTGGTAGTTTACAGTCTTGTCTCATCGCTGCAACTCCCGTACGGACTCGGGAGAGGCGACGGTTGAGAGCCATGTGTCCTCCGAAACACAACCCAACCAAGCCACACTGCTTCTTGACACATTGCCCATCCAACCTGGAAGCCAGCCACACCAATGTTTCGGAGGAAACACTGTACACCTGGTGACCTGGTCAGCGTGCACTGTGCACAGCCTGCCACAGGAGTCGATAGTGCGCAATGAGACAAGGATATCCCTGCCGGCCAAATCCTCCCTAACCCGGACGACGCTGGGCCAATTGTGAGCCACCCAATGGGCCTGGCGGTCGCGGCCGGCTGCGACAGAGCCTGGGCTCGCACCCAGAATCTCTGGTGGCACAGTTAGCACTGCGAAGCAGTGCCTTAGACCACTGCGCCATCATGGTCTGTTTTTTGTTCCAGTTTTGTGCGAAACGACCCAGTAGTAAAGCAGAGACGAGTGTTACTGAATGTACCGTACCTCTCTGGTCGGAAGACGTCAGGTTTGGGCCAGTGTGTTGGGTGGTGGTGAAGGACCATGATTGGGATCATGACAACAGTTCCCTTGGGGATGGTCACACCATTCACCTCCACGGTCGCCTTGGCAACCCTCTCTAGCCGGCTGATGATGGGATACACCCGCAAGGTCTCGTTGATGACCATGTCCAGATACTCCATCTGCATCAGCKCTTCATAGGTGGGCGGAGCCTGCAGGGAGACAGGCACAACTTCACTACCCTTCATGGGAAACACTTGAGTGACCTTTGACCATCGAGATTCTATTTAATTACTTGAGGGGCTATGTCATAAACCCTCACAGTTCCAGAATGGGGTGTAAATGGCAGCTTGAGGTCACCTTGTCGGGGAAGATCTGGTCGATCTCATCCTGCAGAGCAGCCTGGACGTCAGGGTTTGTTGCCAGGTTATAGGATAGAAAACCCAGTGTGCTGCTGCTGGTCTCATAGCCCCCAAAGATATATGTCAACGCCTGGGACAGGATCTCATGGTCCGTCAGCCCTGGAACACAACCACAACACAATCGCTCAGAGAGAAACACAACCACAACACAAGCCCTGCTGAAAACCAACAGCCTAGACCAGCATACATTTCAAGCTGGTCTATGCTGTTCCATGCTGGTTTCTGCTGGTCTATGTTGGTCAAACAGGTCTGACCAGCATGGTCTAACGGGTTCTGCTGGCTGACCAACATTGTCTAGCTGGTTATGCTGGTAGACAAGCATGATCTAGTTGGTTATGCTGGCAGACCATCCTTCGTTGTGTTTTCGCTGGGGACCTGCCTTTGTTGTGGTTTTGCTGGTGATCAGCATTTCCTGTGTTTTTTTGCTGGTGACCAGTATTCGCTGTGTGTTGGACACTAGTGACCAGCATAATCTAAAGCAAAACCAGCATCAAGTCACATTATGCTGGCTTGCAAAGTGATGTTTAAATCCTATTGGAATTTCATCCGAAGTGGATTCCCACGATCTCTATTCAGATTCCATCTACACTGGAACTACCATTTCAGTAATGGGTGCTGTCACGACCATCGTATAGAGGAGAAGAGGAGGACCACGGTGCAGCGCGGTAAGTGTTCTTTATTTTCATTAAAATATGAAACACTTGACAAAACAACAAAAACAATAAATGAACAGTCCTGTAAGGTGACCACACAAAACAGAAAACAACCACCCACAAACAGGTGGGAACAGGCTACCTAAGTGTGATTCTCAATCAGAGACAACGATAGACAGCTGCCTCTGATTGAGAACCATACCAGGCCAAACACACAGAAATACAAAACAAGGACAACATAGAACACCAGACTAGATGCCCACCCTAAACTCACGCCCTGACCACCCAAAATAGAGACATAAAAAGGATCTCTACGGTCAGGGCGTGAACCGGTGCATGTAAATCCAACCTAACAGATTGATTAGTTTAGAAAAATGTATGTTATTTCATCTTTGTGTAGCATAAGATTAATTAATTAAATTAATCAATCCAACACTGGCATACCCACACAACCCCAGCAGGCCCCTGCAAAGCGGGGGCTCTACAGGGTCGTTTATCTCAGCCTCTGTGTTAGAATAGTAGGAAAATTAGCTTATAAACAAGCTAATTCCTCTAACTTCAATTGCAAAAATGTTGTAGTAACAGCATGGGATTGGCTATAAAACGGCACGTTTTTCTCTCTGCCTGTGGTAATGTGTAGAATTCAGGAAGTAAGCTTTACAACTGCAAACATTTTTCTTCTCGACCTCCGTGGCAAAATGTGTTGAATATATGATTTTAGCTATACCTTGAAAGCAATACCTTGACGGGGTGCCCGTGAACACAGTGGTATGCCACTGTCAATTGCAATGTACATGCAAAAACACAGAATATTGAAAGAAACAATAAAAACAAATCTAACTGCAATAGAAAGCATACTGGGATATGAATAAATGATGGGAGTGGTTTTGCAGTCCACTGCAAAAATTTGAATTACTTTAGGAGTCAACCCTCATTTGGGATTTGAACTCACAACGTCTCGGACACTGGCATAGCAACACCCCAGCAGCCCCCGCAGGCCCCCCCCCCCCACAAGCTTTGAGATACATATGAGCTATGTGGGGTGGGGGGGGGGGGGAGAGGCATGTGTCCGAGTGGAGAGGTGGAAGATGGGGACCATCGAAAAGAAAGAGGAACATATTATGAGTAAATATGGAGTGGGGAATTTCACAAGCCTTCTGGAAGATCTGATGATGGAGAAGATGTCGGACAAGAAAAAAAGGAGAAAAGTGGAATATGTTTTGAGTGAATATGGAATGGAGGATTACACAGAACCTTTGGAAGAGCTAGAGAAGGAAATTGAATGTGACGAAAGTGAGGATTAATTAAATGCGGTGGCACGTGCAGTGATGACCACCAAGGAGTTTAGTGTAGAGYGAAGCGGTGTGGTGAGGCAGGTTGGCGTCATGTGCAAAAAGAGGGATACGTTCTTCAGTAGTTCAGTGATGGAACCTGACGAGAGTGAGGATGAAGTACCTGCGGTGAGGACCGCCAAGTTCGAGCCTCGTCCTGATGACAAGGATGATTCTGGCCCAGTGGGAGTGAGATTTGTGGAGAGAATGGATCCTTGTATTCTGGCTGATCCATATCTGGTGTCAGGTTGGGTGGAGAAGAGGTTGGGGACTGTTGAGTCGGTAAAAGTAATGCAAAGTGGACTCTTGATGATTTATTGTGTTTCTTCCACCCAGAACGAGTGGGCGATCCGGACCACACGACTAGGGACAAGAATTGTGACATGCTTTGCTTTCCGGAGCAGGGCGCCGTTGAAAGGAGTTATAACGGTGGTGGCATTAAGTGTTGAGGAGGATCATCTGAAATTGAAGCTTCCTGGTGCGACGCAGACCCAGTAGAGAGTGTGGTGAAACTGAGAAGACATTGTCTGTCTTTGCCCATTAGGTCAGTTGTCAGTTATCCCGTAAGAGCTTTTGTTCCCGAAAATACTATGGTGTTTTAGGTGCTAAGCTTATGGTAATGTTGCAYCAGAGAAATTCCTAGAAGTGAAAAGTGTGCAGGAGGGCATGAGACGAAGGAATGTATAGTATCGGTTGAGAAAGTTGTGTCTGTTAGCTGTGGCGGGGTGCCCATGGGGCTGGAGATCGGAGGTGTCCATTGAGAGACAGGCAGGTTGAGGTTGCCAGGGTCAGAGTAGTACAGAAAGTGTCCTATGATAAAGCAGTGAAAAGAGTGGCAGAGGAAGATGGGTACAGGGTGGGGGATCCTAAGAGGATTCCTGTGAGTAYGCATATATTATGACTACATTTTGTGACGTTTTTGTTCGTTTTAGACTTTTTTTCGGCTGTTTGGCCTCACAACATGTTTTCTGGAGGCAAGCCGAAGTTCGGAGTTGATTGGTTAACAGTAGGGTTTCTTCAATAAAGTCTTTGTTGTCATTCAATGAGAGATGACACATTTTCATGCACATTTTTTGAAATGCACATTCATTAAGAAATACTGCACCAAACATTTTAGATGTAAAATTGAAAATTGAGACTGGTGTTTTTAATGAAGCTGCCAGTTGAGGACWTGTAATGTGTCTGTTTCTCAAACTAGACACTCTAATGTACTTGTCCTCTTGCTCAGTTGWGCACCGGGGCCTCCCACTCCTCTTTCTATTCTGGTTAGAGACAGTTTGCGCTGTTCTGTGAAGGGAGTAGTACACAGCGTTGTACGAGATCGTCAGTTGCTTGGCAATTTCTCCTATGGAATAGCCTTCATTTCTCAGAACCAGAATAGACTGACGTTTCAGAAGAAAGTTATTTGTTTCTGGCCATTTAGAGCCTGTAATCGAACCCACAAATGCTGATGCTCCAGATACTCAATAAGTCTAAAGAAGGCCAGTTTTATTGCTTCTTTAATCAGAACAACAGTTTTCAGCTGTTGCAAAAGGATTTTCTAATGATCAATTATCCTTTCAAAATGATAAACTTGGATAAGCTAACACAACGTGCCATTGGAACACAGGAGTGATGGTTGCTGATAATGGGCCTCTGTACGCCTATGTAGATYTTCCATTAAAAATCAGCCATTTCCAGCTAAGGGTTGTAGCTCACATTGTGTACATTCTTGCTCCTCTCTGCTTTGATAGTCATTTACAACATTAACAATGTCTAAACTGTATTTCTGATCAATTTGAGGTTATTTTAATGGACAAAAAAATMTGCTTTTCTTTCAAAAACAAGGACATTTCTAAGTGACCCCAAACTTTTGAATGGTAGTGTACATACAGAATAATATGAAATGCTCTGAGATGAGGTTGTACAGAGAGAACCACAACACGACCGTTGTCAGCCCTGTCCATGATTTTGACTTACTTACCTTTGTGTGCGGCCTCCTTGGAGCTGTGGTCCTGTGGGATCTGAGAGTCCACCATCAGCTGCATTAAGTCCACTCTGGTCTGCAGGGCCAAACCAAACACCACACCTATCAGTAATCATGATGCCACTTCAGTGGGGTTGAGGATAAGGTACTGGTACTGACTGGGGTATGGTTGGGGTGGAAATTAAATCAAATKAAATTGTATTTGTTCACATAGACTTTGCCGTGAAATTGTTGCTTGAGCCCGTCCCAATGATAGAGTTAAATACAATTTAAAATTGTAAAATTGTAAACACGAGTAATAAAATACACAAGAATGAAGCTATATACKGGGAGTACACAAACAATCAAGTGCTGAGGGTACGAGATATTAAGGTAGGTACTGTATGTACATAAAGGCAGGCAGGGCTCTAAGCTGACTTTTTTACAGGGAGCTTCTGGGCGCCTAAGTTGAAAATCTAGGCGCACACAAAGAACTTTAGGAGCACAACGAAAAATATTTCAACGAAAAATATTTCTGATATTAAAGCTAGAATCCTTAATTTTTTGCCATGGGCGCTGGTGCTCCTACATACACATTCCAGGTCGCACAGCAAAATATTTAGGAGCATATGTGAGTAAWATGGTTGCACTGTAGAGCCCTGGCAGTTTGAAGTGACTAGGCATCAGGATAGGTTAGGTTGAGGGTAGGTGGTTAGGTTTAGGGTAGGTGGTTATGGTTAAGGGTTGTAGCTCACATTGTGTACATTCTTGCTCCTCTCTGCTTTGATCTTCCTCAGGAAGGAATAGAAGAATTTCATAGCACCAGCAGGTAGGAGAGAGACGTTACACTTTTCCAGGAGCGGACGCATAAACGGGAACAACACTGGAGTGAGAGAAGGAGAGGAGTAACAGAAGAGGAGAAGACAGGAGAGAAGATAATTGAAATGAAGAAACTAGAAGAGATGAGGAATTAATAGAAGAAAAGAGTGTAAATTTACACTGTACATTGAAATGAAAAATACATTGCTTAACAAGGCAGGTCATTCCTCTTCGACTACATCAGAGAGATATAGGGACTACATTATGTTCACACACACGCACAGCTTACCTACTAAGATTAGGAGAGGATTTAACAGGTTGAATTTGAGTAGTTTCTTTACGTTGACGACTAAGGGATCATTGGGTTGGTTGATAGAATCAACGTCAACACTGAACGCGCTACTTGCCACCACGTCCATACTGTAGGCCCCAAAGATTCTGGGAAACACACACACAKAATAAAATGGATGAGAAAGATGTAATGTTACTGCCTCATTCGCACATTTAATAAACTACATTACCCATACTCACTCTTTAACTTCCAGGACCTCGTCAGAGTCTACCTTCTTCTGCAGAAACTTCACCAGGTTTCTGGAGTGTTGAGTCATTATCACGAACATCTGTCAAAAAATAACATACATATAGTCTTGCTAAACTAGACATATTCTCACATTTGTTCTGCATCCTGGCTTCTGAAGCTCATCAATTCTCAGGGCTGGATATAGGGAGCCCAGGTCAACAGCTTTCTCAATGATGCTGGATGTATACTCCACTAGACGTAGTCTGTAGAGGCTGGATGTATACTCCACTAGACTTAGTCTGTAGAGGCTGGATGTATACTCCACTAGACGTACTCTGTAGAGGCTGGATGTATACTCCACTAGACGTACTCTGTAGAGGCTGGATGTATACTGGTAACTTCCATAGACTGTACTGCTGTAGAGGCGGGATGTAGTGATCTCCATGACAGAGTCGCTGTAGAGGCTGGATTGTAGTATTCTCCATAGACTTATCTGTAGAGAGCATGGATGTATACTCATTACTCCACTGTAAGGCTGATTAACACGTCAGAATCATCTGTAGATGGGCTGGGTATGTATACTCCCTGACGTACTCTGTGAGGCTGAATGTATACTCCACTAAGCTTACTCTGTAGAGGCTGGATGTATACTCCACTAGACGTACTCTGTAGAGGCTGGATGTATTACTCCTACTAGACGTACTCTGTAGAGGCTGGATGTATACTCCACTAGAACGTACTCTGTAAGAGGCTGGAGTGATACTCATGAGACGTACTCGTATGTAGAGGCTGGATGTATTAGGCTCCACTTAGACGGTGTATCTTGTGTAGAGGCTGGATGTATTGACTTTCACTAGACGGGGTAACTACTGTAGGAGGCTGGGAATGTAGTTGATACTCTCACTAAAAGTACTCTTAAGAGGTCCTGGAATGTATACTTCCCATTAGACGATACTCTGTACGAGGCTGGAGATGTATAGCTCACTTAGAGCGTACTTGCTGTAGAGCTGGATGTTATTCTCCACACTAGAACGTACTCTAGATAAAGAGGCTGGATGCTATTACCATCCCGTAGACTACTGTAGTACGCAGCTGATGATATACCTCCACTAGAAACGAACTCATGTGAGAGGCTGGATGTAACTCCAACGTACCTACGGAGCGTGGATGTAACTCCCTAACGTACTGTCAAGGTGATTCTCAGTAACGTACTGGACTGGATACAGGATACTCCCAACTTAGTACCGTACTGACTACGGCAGTGGTGTATATCCACTAGTACGTACTCGTGTAGAGGCTCGGGTGTAATAAATTTCCGGAATAGACGTACCTGTACGAGGCTGGATGTATACTCCCTGAGTACGTACTCTGTAGAAGGCCTGGATGTATACTCCACTAGAGTACTGAGGACTATGTTATAGCCAAGTAGTCTGGGCTGATACTCCACTAGAAGCGTACTCTGTAGAGGCTGGATGTATACTCCACTAGACGTAATCTGTAGAGGCGGATGTATATCCACTTAGACGACTGCTGTGCGGGCTGGATGGTATAAGTAACAATTACACTAAGAAAGTAACATAAGTGTAGAGGTTATTTGAAAGATTATACTTTACACACATAAAGAAACAGATAAAATTAAAATAGTAGTAAAAGAGTCCGCGTGGTTACAAGAATGTTTAATTAATCCATAGACGATAGCTCTGTGAGACTGGGATGGTATACCATACTAGACTGTATCTGTAGAGGCTGGATGTATATCATCTAGACTCTCTCTGTACAGAGGAAGCGCATGGATGTATGACTCCAACTTTAGACAAATACTCACTCGCCATCCGGAGGTCTCCCAAAAACCCCTGAGTGTTCTCGCTAGTGTGTCAGTGACTATCATTCATAGTAATGCTTGCTGTGATCTTTAACATCTTTGGTGCGTCACACTGGTGATGGGAGGAGACAGAGAATGCTGCGGGAATCTACTTTCACTCATCGTTCTACCGTTGTGTACAGAGAAAGTGGAGATGATCGTATTTAACCGAAGTCTGACCCACACACCGTTAGAGGGATTTAAGGG
>NW_019944318.1:28453-29493 GCF_002910315.2 Salvelinus sp. IW2-2015 | reverse complement strand
TGTAGAGGCTGGATGTATACTCCACTAGACGTACTCTGTAGAGGCTGGATGTATACTCCACTAGACATACTCTGTAGAGGCTCCACAACCCCTGAGTGCTGTGTGTGTACATTCATGTATGTGTGTCTTTACATCTTTGAGTCGTCCACTGGTGAAGGAGGGAGACAGAGTGCTGCGGATTCTCTTCCACTCATCGTCTTCTACGGTTGTTACAGCATCGTGGAGCTCCCCGTTCAACCCGAAGTCCTGACCACACACACGTTAGAGGGGTTAGGGTCAGGATTGAAGGTTAGAGAGGWTAGGGTTGTTTGGGTATTTCTGCTTACCCGTCTGTTGGTAAACACAGAGTAACATTCCTTCACCAGGATGGTTTTGATCATGGCTGTGTCCATCACACCCATTACGGGCAGTCTGCCATCAAATAACCTAAAAGAATGACAAAATACAAAAATAACTACTAAATACTATTAAGAACTACTAAATACTAAGAATGATTAAAAGAGCCAGAATTACAAATAATTCACCAGAACATTGCAAACATAACACACACACACACCACACACACAACACCACACACAACACACACACACACCACACACACACACACACACCTACCCACCCCCACACACACCTACCCCCACACACACACCTATTCCCCCACACACACTCTTCCCCCCCCCCCACACACACACACCTATTCCCCCACACACACTCTACCCCCCCCCACACAACACCAACCCCCCACACACCTACCCCCCCACCCCGCACACACACACCTACCCACTCACACACCTACCCACCCCCAACACACACGTTACCCCACACACAAACACCTACCCCACACACAACACACCTACCCCCCACACACCACTACCCCCACACACCACCTACCCACAACACACACACACACCACCCCCCACACACACCTACCCCCCACACACTACCCCCCCACACACACACCTACCTGCCACACACACACCTACCCCCACACACACACCTACCCCACACACAACACCTACCCCCCACACATACCAATGCCC
>NW_019944318.1:16273-28139 GCF_002910315.2 Salvelinus sp. IW2-2015 | reverse complement strand
CGCCGTACTTCTGGTAACAGTCATTGTCAAAAATGAAGAGACCCTGTGAAAGAAGGGAGAGGAGATCAGCTCGAGTCTTCAGGGTCCTCATGTCAACACTATATGGACACCCAGTGAGTTCGAGCAACACACTAGAAGTAGTAGTATTAATGTAGCAGTAATCTCACCCTTTTGTACTCTAAAAACGTCCCTATGAAGGGGAGAGGTTTAGGTCCCTGGATCCCGAGTTTCTTGAAGAATCCATAAGGTGCATACCCATACCTTATTATAGGGTTAGAGAGAAATATTCAGTGAGGGGAACGACCCAATTGTTTCCTAKMTGAAGTCTCAGTCGCCCATTTGAAGACCAGGAACTGTCTTTTTAGTGTGTCGCCATCCTGCTTCATGGAGGAGTTTTTGGAAACATCGTATGCAGTTTGAGCCACTCAAAGCAAGTGAAGTTGCAGGCTAGCTCAGTGCTGCCCCTTCATTGAGTATCTCAAGTTGATGGCCGACTGCAGGCTGCCAGTAGCCACTAAATTATCCTTATGTGTGTGATTTAAGCAAAAAGGCCCCAGGGGGGGTTGTATATGGATAATATACCACAGTTAAGGGCTGGTCTTTATGCATGACGCAATGCAGAGTGCTAGGACACGGCKCTTAGGCGTGGTATATTGGCCATATATCACTAACCCCTGAGGTGCCTTATTGCTATTATAAACTGGTTACCAACATAATTAGAGCAGTAAAAATAAATGCTTTGTCATACCCGTGGTATATGGTCTGATATACCATGGCTTTCAGCCAATCAGCATTCAGGGCTCAAACCACACAGTTTATAATAAAAAATAATTGGTTAAAGGACATAAATCTGAAATAGAAGCACGTATTGGTACCATGATTGTGTTCGAAATTGTTTTTACATCCATGAATATTGACCAATATTTCTGAAAACATTGCCTGCAGTACCCCGGTCGGCCTCAATGAGAGAGAGCAGTCGTTCTCATTTAGTCCATGTAATAATAGATTTTACAGTAATATTTCAAATCACAGTAGTTAAAGTACAGATAATACACTCAAGATACAGTATAAAACACAACATACATTACTTGAGATACTTGTTGGCTATGTAATGTTTACATATAATGTATGTAGCTGTATAGTTTACTGCCTATAGGCTTACGCTGTAACAGAACATGTTACTACTGTGTGATGTTTTCAACTTAAAAGGTACTACATGTAACAATTCAACAACAAACTGTATCTTGTTGTCAAAACAAGAGATTTGCTGGCCCCAGCCAATTTGACAACAAGAGATTTGCTGGCCCCAGCCAATTTGGACCAATAAAGGAGATTTGCTGGCCCCAGCCAATTTGACAACAAGAGATTTGCTGGCCCCAGCCAATTTGACAACAAGAGATTTGGCTGGCCCCAGCCAATTTGACAACAAGAGATTTGCTGGCCCCAGCCCAATTTGACAACAAGAGATTTGCTGGCCCCAAGCCAATTTGACAAACAAGAGATTTGCTGGCCCCAGTCAATTTGACAACAAGATATTGGCTGCCCAGTCAATTTGACCACAAGAGATTTGCTGGCCCCAGTCAATTTGACCACAAGAGATTTGCTGGCCCCAGTCAATTTGACCACAAGAGATTTTGCTGGCCCCAGTCAATTTGACCACAAGAGATTTGCTGGCCCCAGTCAGTTTGACCACAAGAGATTTGCTGCCCAGTCAATTTCACCACAAGAGATTTGCTGGCCCCAGTCAGTTTGACCGCAAGAGATTTGCTGGCCCCAGTCAATTTGACCAAAAGAGACAGTCTGTCTTTTTGTTGAAACAATAAGAAGGCTTCACCATTAGAATAAAATTGTGTGTGGGCCAAATAACATTTTTGTGAAAATGTCATTCCATTATTTCTGAGATATATTTAAGGACATTCGTCATTTTCTCAACAGCAGGTTAGTACAGCAAGCATGATTATTAAAACTTTTCTAATAAAAGCTAACTTAC
This sequence comes from Salvelinus sp. IW2-2015, assembly GCF_002910315.2. Taxonomy (NCBI): domain Eukaryota; kingdom Metazoa; phylum Chordata; class Actinopteri; order Salmoniformes; family Salmonidae; genus Salvelinus; species Salvelinus sp. IW2-2015. Next base: position 26,149 of record NW_019944318.1, on the reverse strand, counting down.
CACATGAAGATAGCAAATAGTATCGCTATCAGAGTCCATGTCTCCGTGGAGAACGAAGGAAAGTACCACATCGTGTCTCCGCTCTGTTGCGCTTTTGACTCTGACCGTAGGCTCTGACCGACCTGTAATTCTCTCTCCTTCTTCTGTAATATTATGGCGGTCCACAAAGGAATGGTGAAATTATTTTACTTCCACCTTTTTAAAGGGCTATTCGGTAGTTTGGAAGGTTAACGGGCGATTCTTTAGAGAGAGAGAGAGACAGAGAGAGAATAGAGATAGATAGAGGACTCATATATAATATATATATGTGCCATTATAGCTTCTAGAATGACACATATAAATCCCCACCAGAAATGTGTACTTTGACTACATTAAAATGGCAAAGGCATGGTGGGAAGCCCTCAATGGTGCTCCCCATGCTGAAATGCCTTTTTGGTCATTATAGGCCTCTATCATTCTCTATGGGGGAGGGCGAAGGGCGGGCAGAAGTAAAACAAATGACACAGGAATGTAAATGATTGACACAGGAATAGAAAATGAAGTCATAGATAGTTCTCTCTGCTACCACACGGCAAGCGGAACAGGAGCGCCAAGTCTAGGTCCAAAAGGTCCTTAACAGCTTCTACCCCCAAGCTATAAGACAGCTGAACAAGTAATGAAATCCACCCAGACTATTTACATTGACCCCCCCCCCTTTGTTTTTACACTCTGCTACTGTTTATTATCTATGCATAGTCATTATACCCCAACCTACATGTACAAACTACCTCGACTAACCTGTACCCCTGCACATTGACTCGGTACCGGTACCCCCTGTATATAGCCTCGTTATTGTTATGTAATTTTATTGTGTTACTTAAAAAAAAATTACTTTAGTTTATTTAGTAAATATTTATATTTCTTGAACTGCATTGTTGGTTAAGGCCTTGTATTTCACGGTAAGGTCTACACCTGCTGTATTCGGCGCATGTGACAAATAATATTTGATTTTGATTTGAGCAATAACAAGACACAACTAGCTGAAACAAGCTACCTACGATTCCCCCATCACTTTACCCAGCCCTGGTGTGTATTCACAAGAACCACCTTTACCCCAGCCCTTGTGTGTATTCACCAGGAACCACCTTTACCCCAGCCCTGGTGTGTATTCACAAAGAAACCACCTTTACCCCAGCCCCAGTGTGTATTCACCAGGAACCATCTTTACCCCAGCCCTGGTGTGTTATTCACCAGGAACCACCTTTACCCCAGCCCTGGTGTGTATTCACAAGAAACCACCTTTACCCCAGCCCCGGTGTGTATTCACCAGGAACCATCTTTACCCCAGCCCTGGTGTGTATTCACCAGGAACCATCTTTACCCAGCCCTGGGGTGTATTCACCAGAACCATCTTTATCCCAGCCCTGGTGTGTATTCACCAGGAACCATCTTTACCCAGGCCTGGTGTGTATTCACCAGGAACCATCTTTACCCCAGCCCTGGGGTGTATTCACACAGGAACCATCTTTACCCCAGCCCTGGTGTGTATTCACCAGGAACCATTTTTCTCCCAGCCCTGGTGTGTATTCACAGGAACCATCTTTACCCCAGCCCTGGTGTGTATTCACCAGGAACCACCTTTACCCCAGCCCTGGTGTGTATTCACAAGAAACCACCTTTACCCCAGCCCCGGTGTGTATTCACCAGGAACCACCTTTACCCCAGCCCTGGTGTGTATTCACCAGGAACCATCTTTACCCAGCCTGGTGTGTATTCACCAGGAACCATCTTTACCCCAGCCCTGGTGTTGTATTCACCAGGAACCATCTTTACCCCAGCCCTGGTGTGTATTCACCAGGAACCATCTATACCCCAGCCCTGGGGTGTATTCACCAGGAACCCTCTTTACCCCAGCCCTGGTGTGTATTCACCAGGAACCATTTTTATCCCAGCCCTGGTGTGTTATTCACCAGGAACCATCTTTACCCCAGCCCTGGTGTGTATTCACCAGGAACCATCTTTACCCCAGCCCTGTTGTGTATTCACCAGGAACCCTCTTTACCCCAGCCCTGGTGTGTATTCACCAGGAACCATCTTTACCCCAGCCCTGGTGTGTATTCACCAGGAACCATCTTTACCCCAGCCCTGGTGTGTATTCACCAGGAACCCTCTTTACCCCAGGCCGGGTGTATTCACCAGGAACCATTTTTATCCCAGCCCTGGTGTGTATTCACCAGGAACCATCTTTACCCCAGCCCTGGTGTGTATTCACCAGGAACCATCTTTACCCCAGCCCTGGGGTGTATTCACAGGAACCCTCTTTACCCCAGCCCTCGTGTGTATTCACCAGGAACCATCTTTATCCCAGCCCTGGTGTGTATTCACCAGGAACCATCTTTACCCAGCCCTGGGTGTGTATTCACCAGGAACCCTCATTATTCCAGCCCTGGTGTGTATTCACCAGGAACCATTTTTATCCCAGCCCTGGTGTGTATTCACCAGGAACCATCTTATACCCAGCCCTGGTGTGTATTCACCAGGAACCATCTTTACCCAGCCCTGGGGTGTATTCACCATTAACCCTCTTTACCCCAGCCCTGGTGTGTATTCACCAGGAACCATCTTTACCCCAGCCCTGGTGTGTATTCACCAGGAACCATCTTTACCCCAGCCCTGGTGTGTATTCACCAGGAACAAATCTTTACCCCAGCCCTTTGTGTATTCACCAGGAACCATCTTTACCCCAGCCCTGTGGTGTATTCACCAGGAACCATCTTACCCCAGCCCTGGTGTGTATTCACCAGGAACAAATCTTTACCCCAGCCCTGTTGTGTATTCACCAGGAACCATCTTTACCCCAGCCCTGGGGTGTATTCACTAGGAACCACACGGAAAAAATGAGCGGAAAATCGGAGAACCCACCTAATTTTTTCCAATAAGAAACAAGTTTTTGTGCAAAAAGTGTCACTTTACAAAATGTTTTGCTATGGTTTGATACATGTGCACTTAAAGCGCAACTGAAGGCAATAAACAACTTCTCTGATAGCATCGATAATAAGTCAMAAACATTTATTCTAGTGTCAAAAGGACTACAAAGTGTAGGCTAAAAAGGATAATTTTGTTCATAATGTCCCCCATTGTGTTGTWTGACCTTTTATTGTCCCCAGCACAAGGTGCACCTGTGTAACGATCATGCTGTTTAATCAGCTTCTTGATATGCCACACCTGTCATGCCAAAGAATAAATGCTCACTAACAGGGATGTAAACAAATTTGTGCACAACATTTGAGAGAAATAACCTTTTTGTGCATTACATGTTGCGTTTATATTTCTGTTCAGTGTATATTGGGGGTCGGCTTTTCTCTGTCCTCTATGTCTAAATTTGTAATGGTAAAGGTTCACATTTTTTAATTTACGTATTTAATACATTTTGAGTCTTGAGGATGCGCTCTGAGCATGTGGGCTGAGCAGACATTTAACAAAACAGAAAACAGAAAACATCATAAAGCAAAGTGCTTCTTTGTACTTTGAGGCACTWTGCCCTTTTAGGGCATTTAAGCTCCAACTCGTCTCCTAATGTACCAAAAYCCTGTGGATTTATGTCCTTGTACATACATTGGAGAAAGACTGCCCCGTAAGTGTTGTGGTCAGTTGCATTACCTTGTAAATTAAATTAAAATATAGTGGCTGGTGGGGGTCTAATTGGGAGAGTGGATCAACCAAGAGACTGAAATGAGATGAGTGGAGGCCTCACACACTTCAGAAAGGTGTCTGATGCCCTCCCACTCACCCCGTCCCAATCCCTCGGATAGAGCACCTCTCCACTCTCACCAATAACCGCCAGCGAATCTTAGCTATAAACAAACAAGGAATAATTATGTCCAGAACTCTTATTCATTTTACAGCAGGTTAAGTCACAAAAATAAATACAATTACATTTGTTAGTTTTCACTCTGTCAAAACCTAATGGATGACCAGTAAAAGCACAAACCAAGTTTATTCACCCACCGGGTCAAACAACTGCAAAGATAGATACAGTGGGGCAAAAAATTATTTAGTCAGCCACCAAGTTCTCCCACTTAAAAAGATGAGAGAGGCCTGTAATTTTCATCATAGGTACACTTCAACTATGACAGACAAAATAAGAACAAAAAATCCAGAAAATCACATTGTAGGATTTTTWATTAATTWATTTGKAAATGATGGTGGAAAATAAGTATAACATGCRTCCAGCTGTTTGCTTAGAAATTCTAGGTACAATTAGGAGGCCTGCATCTTGTGACCGTAGCGTACGTGTAGGTATGTACGGCAGGACCAAATCGMAAAGATAGGTAGGAGCAAGCCCATGTAATGCTTTGTAGGTTAGCAGTAAAACCTTGAAATCAGCCCTAGCCTTAACAGGAAACCAGTGTAGGGAGGCTAGCACTGGAGTAATATGATCAAATTCTTTGGGTTCTAGTTAGGATTCTAGCAGCCGTATTTAGCACTAACTGAAGTATATTTAGTGCTTTATCCGGGTAGCCGGAAAGTAGAGCATTMCAGTAGTCTAACCTAGAAGTAACAAAAGCATGGATACATTTTTCTGCATCATTTTTGGACAGAAAGCCAACACATTGTAGTATAGTTAAAGCCTTTATTTTCACTCTKCCAAACCAAACACATCTCTCTCCACCTCCCTGTTTTATTTTCTTGTAGCTTGATTAGGGCTTCATCACACTTGTGAATTCCATCCTTTGCATTTCCTTCTATACCCACAGCACTGCCAGGAAGCAAAGCTTCAATTTGATCCCCTTTTCCTCCAGTGATTGTCTGATCGGAGTATTTTCCTTTCGTCTCTCTCTCAGCTTAGCAGACAGGTCCTGGACGAATCGAATGGACCGGCTGTGGATTTTGATCTCCTTTCCCCCGTTTGCCCTCAATTTTAATTTTGGTCTGATAGTTCCACAGTTTGAAGATTACCACGCGTGGGTATTTAGCCTTCTTCTGTTTCACGACGATCCTATGGCATCGTTCCAGATCTTTTGGTGATATATCCACGTCAAGTTCCTCTGATATTTTCTTCCTTGTCCAATTCATCTTCTAAAGTTTGCGACTTTGGATCCAAAAAGCAAATTTTGTTATCTTGTTTGTTCATGCGCACGCCTTGTTTGTGCGTGTCTGACACGATAACCTCTACTTTCTTTTGACGGGTAATCTACTGTTGTAATAACAGATTGTAGCAGTTCAATTGTTTTGGTGTGGATTGAGAGCATCTGTTTTCCTGGATAGCTTTTAACAGTTCATTGCTCTCGTTCGCGTCTCCAAGTTGCTCCTTGTCTTTTCCTCTGGGAGAAGCCATGGCTTGTTGGATGTGTCGCCGCACCACTTTACCAACTCGCTCAAACTCTTAGCTGCTTGGGGATATGTTGATTTATCGATTTTAGAGACTTACATTTAAACTTTGCTGTCTGGTTTCTACATATAACCACAGTTTTGTCGGAACAGAACAGAGCTGTTCAATCCCCATGCACCCTATCGGCACACCAGTGGAGGCTGCTGCGGGGAGGACAGCTCATAATAATGTCTGGAACAGAGCTAATGGAATCAAACACATTACCACGAGCCCATCTTCCCCAATTAAGGTGCCACCAACCTCCTGTGCAGTACACACAGCTKATGTCATCCAATGAGACAAACCAAAGATAGTTAAAGGTCAATAGCCCCTAAAAAACAACTTATCTTTTWGAAAACAGCCTGTGGCATCAATTTGAGTTATTTATCCTAGTGTKAAAATTGACCWCAACGTGTACAATTTAAAAAAAAATTGATCATAAAGTCAGTCTCATCCAAAATTGAGTTTTGTAAGAGAGTTGGTCACGACAAGATTATCAATATGTCTAAGCTGATCCCTTCCAACATCTTGCTCATTGCCATGCCAACCATGTTTGACAGAGGAGTTGGCTGAAGCAGAAATCAACTGCGCTAGACTAACAGGTTATGATACTGTAGGCATGTGCCTAAACCCTCTCCTCTCTTCCTCGCCGTCCTGGTTTTCACCCTTGCCTGTCGTGACTCTGAGCCCGCCTGCCTGACCACTCTGCCTGCCCATAACCCTGAGCCTGCCTGCCGTCCTGTACCTTTGCCCCACCTCTGGATTATTGACCTCTGCCTGCCCTTGACCTGTCTTTTGCCTGCCCCTGTTGGATTATTAAACTATTGTTGATTCGATGTTGTCTGCATCTGGGTCTTACCTTCAAACCTGATAGTATGACTCCCTGGGCAAACCCCCACTTCAGCCCCCCAACCAAAAAAACCCACCATCCTGCACTAACTGTAATTTTAGAGGTGTGCTATTTGATAGATTCCCCACTCCCCCTAGCTCGGGCTTCCAATGGGAAGAACTGAGGTCAACCTACCCCCGCACCCCTCCCCATCTCGTACTTCTGAGTGGGAGATCTTCCCAGGCAGTAGCTTTCCTAGCTCACAAACTAGAATCAGGGCCCCCACTCCGACAAGGTTAATTGACCCACAGTCCCACACGGTGACATGATATCATTGATGTGATGTGCAAATGAGCGATAGAAAACCACATTCTTTTGTGCGGGCGCCCGTGCCGCCCTCGACAAGATTCAGCGCTGTGCGGCTGCCCATGTCGCCTATACCTAAATCCGCCAGTGAGCCAGGGGCACACTCCACTGTTGAGTGAGTTCGTCAGAGGTGGTAGGGATGACCAGGGATGTTCTCTTGATAAGTGCGTGAATTGGACCATTTTCCTGTTCTGCWAAGCATTCAAAATGTAATGAGTACTGTTGGCTGTCAGGGAAAATGCATGAAGTGAAAAGTACATTCTTTGCATTAGGAATGTAGTGAAGTAAAAGTAAAAGTTGTCAAAAATATAAATAGTAAAGTACAGATACCTATAAAAACGAACTTTAAGTAGTACTTAAAATATTTTTACTTAAATACTTTACCAACAGGAGGTCAGGAAGTGCAGCTCAGTTTCCACCTCATTTTGTAGGCAGTGTGCACATAGCCTGTCTTCTCTTCAGAGCCAGGTCTGCCTACGGCGGCCTCTCTCAATAGCAAGGCTATGCTCACTGAGTCTATACTAATCAAAGCTTTCCTTCGTTTCAGGTCAGTCACAGTGGTCAGGTATAAAGCCACTGTGTACTCTCTGTTTAGATCCTAATTGGTATGTCGAATTTTATTTTCCTTTTGATGGCGTAGAAGGCTCTTCTTGACTTGTCTCACAGATTGTTCACAGCTTTGTGGAAGCTATTTAAAGAATACTTTAAATACTACTTCAAATCAAATTTTATTTGTCACATACGCCGAATACAAGACTTTACCATGAAATGCTTACTTACCAGCCCATAACCAACAATGCAGAATTTTAAAAAAAGTATATAAGAAAATACATGCAAAAAATGCACATAAAAAACTAATAAACCTAAAGTAAGAAAAAAAAGTAAACACAATAAATAACAATAAACAAGTTCTATGTACAGGGGACCGGTACAGAGTCAATGTGCGGGGGTACAGGTTAGTCGAGGTAAATTGAGGTAATATGGGCAAGTAGGTAGGGGTAAAGAATTTGCATAGATAATAAACAGCAAGTAGCTGCAATGTAAAAAAAAAGGCGATTAATGCAAAATAGTCCAGGTAGCCATTAAATTAATCATTCAGCAATGACTTGAAGCTGTTAAATGGATTTTTAGACCTAGACTTGGCGCTCCGGTACGCTTGCCGTGCGGTAGCAGAGAGAAACAGTCTATGACTAGGGTGGCTGGAGTCTTTGACCATTTTTAAGCCGTTCCTCTGACACCGCCTGGTATAGAGGTCCTGGATGGTATAGAGGTCCTGAATGGCATCTGCGTGGCAGATGTGTTGTTGCCTACCCTTTTCACCTAGGGGCGGCCCGGTCAGGAAGTCCAGGATCCAGTTGCAGAGGGAGGTGTAAGTCCCAGGTTCCTTAGTTGAGTGATGACCTTTGACAGAACTATGGTGTTGAATGCTGAGCTGTAGTCAACAAACTGCATTTTCACGTAGGTGTTCCTTTTGTCCAGGTGGGAAAGGGCAGTGTGGAGTGCAATGGAGAATGCATCATCTGTGGATCTGTTGGGGCGGTATGCCTAATCGTAATGGGTCTAGGTTTCTGGGATGATGTGTTGATGTGAGCCATGACCAGCCTTCAAAGCACTTCATGGCTACAGTGTAAGTGATACGGGTAGCCATTTTAAGCAGGTTACTTTGGCATTCTTGGGCACAAGGACTATGGCGGTCTGATTGAAACATGTAGGTATTAAAGACTCTGTCAAGTGGGAGGTGAAAAATGTCAGTGAAAACACTTGCCAGTTTGGTCAGCGCATTCACTGAGTATGGCCGTCCTGGTAATCCGTCTGGCCCTGCGGCCTTGTGAAGTGACCCTGTTTAAGGTTTTACTCACATCGGCTACGGAGAGCGTTGATCACACAGTGCTACAGAACAGCTGGTTCTTCATGCATGGTTCAGTGTTGCTTGCCTCGAAGAAGGCATTTAGCTAGTTTGGTAGACTCGCGTCACTGGGCAGCTCGCGGCTGGGTTTCCTTTTGTAATCCGTAATAGTTTGCAAGCCCTGCCACATCTGACGAGCATAAGAGTCGGTGTAGTAGGATTCAGTCTTAGTCCTGTACTGATGCTTTCCCTGTTTTGATGGTTCATCAGAGGCATAGTGGGATTTCGGCATTAGCGTCTGGATTAGTGTCCGCTCTTTGAAAGCGGCAGCTCTACCTTTAGCTCAACCGCGGATGTTGCCTTTAATCCATGGCTTCTGTTGGGGTATGTACATACGGTCACTGTAGGGGACGATGTCATTGATCCACTTATTGGATGAAGCCAGTGACTGATGTGGTATACTCCTCGATGCCATCGGATGAATCCCGGAACATATTCTAGTCTGTGCTATCAAAACAGTACTGCAGCTTAGCATCCACGTCATGAGACCACTTCCATATTGAACAAGTCACTGGTACATCTTGCTTGACATTTTTGGGGTATTTATTTTTGGGGTATTAATTTTCTCCCCAATTTCAATATCGTCTCATCACTGCACTGCAACTCCGCAATGGGCTCGTGAGAGGCGAAGGTGTAGTCAAGCATCCTCCGAAACATGACCCGCTTAACCGCGTCCTTAACACCTGCCAGTTTAACGCTCGAAGCCAGCCGCAACGAACGTGTTGGAGGAAACACTGTTCAACTGGCGCCCAGGGTCAGCCTGCTGGTCACCCGGCCCGCCACACGGAGTCGCTAGGGAGCTATGAGCCAAGTAAAGCCCTCCCCCCCGGCCAAACCCTCCTCTAACCTGGACGACGGTGGATCAATTGTGCCACATCCTAAGGACTCCCGGCCACGGCGGTTGTGGCAGCAGCCGGGAATGAACCTGTGTCTGTAGTAACGCTTCCCTGCTTGAGTTTTTGCTTGTAAGCAGGAATCAGGAGGATAGAATTATGGTCAGATTTGCCAAATGGAGGGTGAGGAAGAGCTTTGTACGCATCTCTATGTGTGGAGTAAAGGTGGTCTAGAGTTTTTTTCCCCTCTGGTTGGCACATGTGACATGCTGGTAGAAATGTGGTAAAATGGATTTAAGTTTTCATGCATTAAAGGACCCGGCCACTAGGAGAGCTGCTTCTTGTGAGCATTCTCTTGTATGCTTATGGCCTTACACAGCTCGTTGAGTGCGGTTTTAGTTCCTGCATCGGTTTTTGTGGTGTTAAAAAACAGCTACGAAAAATAGAGATAAACTCCCTAAATAGTGGGGTCTAGAGATCTCAGGGCTTCATGCCCGCTTCAAACCCTCTTCTCCATGTAATGTCTGTTTTGAAGTCAAGTTTGACAAGGTACAAGGTACAAGTACAAGGGGGAGGAGGAGTTCTCCTTTTT
>NW_019944318.1:9129-10711 GCF_002910315.2 Salvelinus sp. IW2-2015 | reverse complement strand
TAACTATATTAGAACTATAGATGTTCCGTAGTGGATTAAAATTTTTATTAATACTTTACAAGCAACAGGAGGTCAGGAAGTGCAGCTCAGTTTCCACCTCATTTTGTAGGCAGTGTGCACATAGCCTGTCTTCTCTTCAGAGCCAGGTCTGCCTACGGTGGCCTCTCTCAATAGCAAGGCTATGCTCACTGAGTCTATACATAATCAAAGCTTTCCTTCGTTTCAGGTCAGTCACAGTGGTCAGGTATTCTGCCACTGTGTACTCTCTGTTTAGGGTCAAATAGCATTTTAGTTTGCTCAGTTTTAATTGTTAATTCTTTCCAATGTGTCAAGCAATCTTTTTTGTTTTCTCATAATTTGGTTGGATCTAATTGTGTTGAACAGACCCCCAGGACCAGCTTGCTTAGGGGACTCTTCTCCAGGTTAGTCTTTCTGTAGGTGATGGCTTTGTTATGGAAGGTTTTGGAATCACTTCCTTTTAGGTGGTTGCAGAATTTAACGCCTCTTTTCTGGAATTTGATCATTAGAGGTCTAATTCTGCTCTGTATGCATTATCTGGTGTTTTACGTTGTACACAGAGGATATTTTTGCTGAATTCGGCATGCAGAGTGTCAGTTTGGTGTTTGTCCAATTTTGTGAATTCTTGGTTGTTGAGCGGACACCAGAGTTTGTAACCATAAAGGGAAATGGGTTCTATAACTGATTCAAGTATTTTTGGGGCCAGATCCTAATTGGTATGTCGAATTTTATTTTCCTTTTGATGGCGTAGAAGGCTCTTCTTGACTTGTCTCACAGATTGTTCACAGCTTTGTGGAAGTTCCCTGTGCCTCTGATGTTTAGGCCAAGGTATGTAAATTTTTTTGTGTGAAATCTGAGACTTCCGACTTCAGTGCATTGAAGACAACTGTGAAAAAAACTAGCTCCGACTGGGAAAAATCGTTTTGAATGGCATAGCCTCGGGAAGTAGGGGTAATGGGGGTGCTGCAGCACCCACTGATAAATGTAAATAATTCTGCCAAAATTAGGCTATAAAAACATGTATTACTCCTGTCTGATCAGACATCAATACAATTATTCAAAATATTACAACAGATAACATAATTTAGCTACAGAGGATCAATAGCTTCTAAAATAATTATACATTTTATCACAAGCACATATTGTACAGTTGGGAAGGCTGCAATTTGGGCTGCAAGCACGCCCAGTGGTGTAAAAATACTTTAAAATACTACTTCAAATCAAATTTTATTTGTCACATACGCCGAATACAAGACTTTACCATGAAATGCTTACTTACCAGCCCATAAGCCAACAATGCAGAATTTTAAAAAAAGTATATAAGAAAATACATGCAAAAAATGCACATAAAAAACTAATAAACTAAAGTAAGAAAAAAAGTAACACAATAAAATAACAATAACAAGTCTATGTACAGGGGGACCGGTACAGAGTCAATGTGCGGGGGTACAGGTTAGTCGAGGTAAATTGAGGTAATATGGGCAAGTAGGTAGGGGTAAAGAAATTTGCATAGATAATAAACAGCAAGTAGCTGCAATGTAAAAAAAGGCGATTAATGCAAATA
>NW_019944318.1:0-3909 GCF_002910315.2 Salvelinus sp. IW2-2015 | reverse complement strand
CGCTTAACTGCGCTCCTTAACACCTGCCAGTTTAACTCGGAAGCCAGCCGCACGAACGTGTTGGAGGAAACACTGTTCAACTGGCGACCAGGGTCAGCCTGCTGGCACCCGGCCCGCCACACGGAGTCGCTAGGGAGCTATGAGCCAAGTAAAGCCCTCCCCCCCGGCCAAACCCTCCTCTAACCTGGACGACGGTGGATCAATTGTGCACCATCCTAAGGGACTCCCGGCCACGGCCGGTTGTGGCACAGCCCGGGAATGAACCTGTGTCTGTAGTAACGCTTCCCTGCTTGAGTTTTTGCTTGTAAGCAGGAATCAGGAGGATAGAATTATGGTCAGATTTGCCAAATGGAGGGTGAGGGAGAGCTTTGTACGCATCTCTATGTGTGGAGTAAAGGTGGTCTAGAGTTTGTTTTCCCCTCTGGTTGCACATGTGACATGCTGGTAGAAATGTGGTAAAATGGATTTAAGTTTTCATGCATTAAAGGCTCCGGCCACTAGGAGAGCTGCTTCTTGGTGAGCATTCTCTTGTATGCTTATGGCCTTATACAGCTCGTTGAGTGCGGTCTTAGTTCCTGCATCGGTTTGTGGTGGTAAATAGACAGCTACGAAAAATATAGATAAACTCCCTTGGTAAATAGTGGGGTCTAGAGATCTCAGGGCTTCATGCCCGCTTCAAATCCTCTTCTCCATGTAACTGTCTGTTGAAGGTCAAGTTTGACAAGGTACAAGGTACAAGGTACAAGGGGGAGGAGGAGTTCTCCTTTTTTCTTCCTCAACTTGATTTGAGTGGAACAAACTTTAATGGATTTAAAATGTATTCTATAGTAAACTGTAGTATTGTTTATGTGGGATCTGAGACTGGAATATTGCTTATACCCGGCGTGTGTGTGTGTCTCTCGGAGTGTGTGTGTGTCAGAGTGCTGAGTCACTGTGAGAGTTTGGAACCTGACTGGCAGAAACCAGACTGGCTGGTTGAGTTGTCTCTGAAAGAGAGAGATTGGTACTGATCAACTATCTGGCCAGAGGTCAAGGTCATAAATATCTTGTTGGTAATAAATACCTTGTTCATGTTGATAGCCTACACACAACTGGCCAACAGGTGAACATATAGGTGACTGGGGAACAGAACAGATTAAACTCAAACAGCTTGTCTATTCAGTAGAAAACGTTTACTTGAGTCCAGCAGTATTATTGTAGAATTACACTACAGATGACATCATTACATAACAATACATTCCTAAAAAACATTACAAACTAAAAACAGGTTTGTATCCTAAGCAACCTGCCTACACCTCGTTTGAAGTACAATACCAACATAGKTAGTGTAGTAGGTCAAAGCTGTGTGTTGGAAAACCTTGGTAGAGCATGGGTGGAYTAGGCATTYTTGTGTTCGTGTGYATTTCCTTTCTTMTTCGGCGTCAGACCAATGCCTATTTTTACACTGGAAGGTGATTATACAAAATGTTACAACATTTCTAAATGCAAAATGTGTCTTTCAAAAATGTAATTTGTGCTTAAAATTATGGAGAAAAAAATGTATGTGTAAATTTGCACTTGAAAACAACTACCTCAGACCACTCATTGAACAGCTAACTGGGTCGGTCGTTTGCTACTTTTTATCCCTTATGCATCAATTTATACACAGAAGATCTCCGCTAAACATAGAATCAAGATCTTTATCTGTCTCWCTGGGACCATCGATAACTTCAGAACAAAGTTGACTACAATACAAAGTTGCCAATGTRTCTGCAATTGTTATAAACAAGTAAAGGGTAAAAAGATTCTTCAAATGAAAACTGAGATGACTGCATTAAAAGATAAATACAGTAGGCTACATAGGTCTATATATTTAAATCATATTGAAATCAATATCATGTTCAATCAATTGAGTTCTATTTTGATAATTATTGGCTACTGTCTGTAATTTCTGCCTCAATTTCAAATCTGTGTGTGCCTTGAACAAGCGTTTAAGTCCAATTGCTCCTGTAAGTTGCTCTGGATAAGAGATATGATGGTAGTGAGATTGAATTTAACATTGAGCTTCAAATATTGCCTGTACTTGTGAGGGCTATTCACCCCCACAACATTACAGCACAACAGAGAGTTGACAGTAATATATAGAGTATATAACGGTATATGCCATTTAGCAGATACTTTTATCCAAAGGCACTAACAGTCATGTGTGTATCGTTTTTTTTCCCCTCATTGGTTTCGTTTAGGTACGACAGTCTCAGAGCATTCCATTGCATATACACTACAGACTGAGTTGGTGGACTGGAGTGAGTTTTATATATGAGGCATACTATCTTACATCAGTAATAGCATTAAATAATTCATGGTCATATATTATATATTGGTTGTACATTGTGTTGCAGCAGTCTCTTGCAGGTAAGTTAGTTAGAGATCTGTGTTTATTCAATGCCTGAACAGAAATGAATTTACAAAACAAATGAAGGCACACATGGTTACTACGATTGTCCAGATTGTATTCACTTTTCAAGTTGTTGCATGACCCTTGAGATGAGGCATCTTATTTCAAGGGGTTCCTGAGAGATATGAGAATATGATACAAAAAGCTACATATAGACTGAGTGTACAAAACATTAAGAATATTGAGTTGCACCCCCTTTTGCCCTCAGAACAGCCTCAATAGCAAGGTTCTGCAAGGTGCTGAAAGCCTTCCACAGGGATGCTGGCTCATGTTGACTTCAATGCTTCCCACAGTTGTGTCAAGTTGGCTGGATGTCCTTTGGGTGGTGGTCCATTCTTGATACACACAGGAAACTGTTGAGCTGGAAAACCCAGCAGTGTTGCAGTTCTTCACACTCAAACCGGTCGCCTGGCCACTACTACCATACCCGTTCAAAGGCACTTACATCTTTTGTCTTGCCCAATCACCCTCTGAATGACACATCCTTCCCTTCATCTATTACTGATTAAGTGGATTTAACAAGTGACATCAATAAGGGATCATAGCTTCACCTAGATTCACCTGGTCAGTCTACAGTCTGTCATGGAAAGAGCAGGTGTTCCTAATGTGTTTTAGATACCCCATATGGCGCGCCCAGTCTTTTCTCGTGCAGTCACGGAAACCATTTTACCGTGTGTTACCACTGCCTTTTTTACCTAGCTTTGCTGACAGACCAGCGCTCGTTTCTGTTTGCATACTATACCAAATGTGTGAGAGCCACTTTTCCCTCTGATCTCCAGCAACAGGCAGCTAGTGTAATCTTCTGATAAACCTACCTTCACTTGTCAAGTACCAATGGCTCTCTAAGCTCTGCAGTCACCTGTAAACTCCACTGCCACTGGTACGGTCTTTCGTCACTTTGACATGAGCAGCCTCTGTTTTAACATACATCCTTACCTTCACCCTGCTATCCTGCCGACACGAGTACGACGACCTGCTTATGCTTTGTGTAATAAAAGCCAGCTTTGAACCTTACTACCTGGGCTAGACTGACAGTAACAAGGACCTCGCTGGTGTGTTAAACACTTGGCCTTTGTCTCCTGCTGACAGACAGCCTGTAGTGTACCTTGTGCCTCGTTTCCTTCTTTATCACTCCTACCTTTTCCTTTCCTGTATCACGTGACAGCCTGTCCTCTGCTCTACTCTTCCTCGTCTCTTCCTCTCTCCTCCTCTCTCGATCTATCCTCTAGCACTACCGTCTTCCTTTCCTCTCTCTTCGCCTCTCCTTACTACCTTACTCCTCTCCTTCCTCTCCAGATCCTGGCTGGGGGCCACAACACAGTGGACCAGTCTTCCGCTTGATTGGGCTTTGTCTGGCGCGACAGAAGCTAGTTGTCAAAACAGCTCCAGAGCGACTGAGGACACATCCAGGAAGTCAACTATGAATAATCCGATATGAGATACAGCACCATACAGTCATCTCCACGCTGGTGCTA
>NW_019944317.1:129410-131057 GCF_002910315.2 Salvelinus sp. IW2-2015 | reverse complement strand
TAGATTTATAAAATCAGGATATACATATGGGACGAGTAATGCAAGATATGTAAACATGATTATTAAAGTGGCATTAATAAAGTGACTAGTGATCCATTTGTTAGAGTGGCCAAATGATTTCAAGTCTGTTATGTAGGCAGTGATAGTGATGGCTTTTTTCAGTCTCTCGGTCCCAGTTTGATGTACTGATCTCGACTTTGGATGGTAGCGGGGTGAACAGGCAGTGGCTCGGGTGGTTGTTGTCCTTGATGATCTTTTTGGCCTTCCTGTGATATCGGGTGCCGTAGGTGTCCTGGAGGGCAGGTAGTTGTGCAGAACCCACCACCCTCTGGAGAGCCCTGCGGTTGCGGGCGGTGCAGTTGCCGTACCAGGCGGTGATACATGTTGTTTCCTACCTTCACCACCTGGGGGCGGCCCCGTCAGGAAGTCCAGGACCCAATCGCACAGGGCGGGGTTGAGAACCAGGGTCTCAAGCTTAAAAACCTCTTAAGGATCCGCCCCTTTTTTTCAATTTTCACCTAAAATGACGTATCCAAATCTAACTGCCTGTAGCTCAGGGCCTGAAGCAAGGATATGCATATTCTTGATACCATTTGAAAGGAAACACTTTGACGATGGTGGAAATGTGAAAGGAATGTAGGAGAATATAACACAATAGATCTGGTTAAAGATAATACAAAAAAAAACGGTTCTTTTTTATTTTTTTGTACCATCACCTTTGAAATGCAAGAGAAAAGCCATAATGTATTATTCCAGCCCATGTGCAATTTCGTTTTTGGCCACTAGATGGCAGCAGTGTATGTGCAAGTTTTAGACTGATCCAATGCATTCCTGTACAAAAGTTTGTATCAGGACTGCCCAAATGTGCCGAATTTGTTTATTAATAACTTTTCATGTTCAAAATTGTGCACTCTCCTCAAACAATAGCATGGTATTATTTCACTGTAATAGCTACTGTAAATTGGACAGTGCAGTTAGATTAACAAGAATTTAAGCTTTCTGCCCATATCAGATATGTCTATGTCCTGGGAAATGTTCGTGTTACTTACAACCTCATGCTAATCGCATTAGCCTACGTTAGCTCAACTGTCCCGTGGAAGGGACACCCGATCCCAAAGAAGTTTTAAAAGAAAAGCGACATGTCTCCTCATATCACCAGGAATCACTGTAGATTTTAACACCAGATGTTTGGAGGGTTTAATTGAGAAAAGGAGAGGATTCATTTTCAAGGAAATGGTGTTATAGCCTGTTAGTTAGTATAGGAGTACAGTACAGTGTATCCCCCACATCTGAGTTGTCAGTGCTATACCAGTTCTGTTCTAATCAAAATACACATTATGATGAATAGATAAGACGGAGATGGAAGGGGACGAGACACACRCGTCCTCCCCCAAACACCTCCACCCCTCCGTCCTCTTTCTTTATGAAGGGTGTACATATGCAAATGAGACGTGACGGTGTGAAGAATAGATACAATCCCATTAAGCAATTAACACACCGCTGCTTGATTAAGTAACGAGAGATCTTTACGTCAAATCAGGATGGGGGTAAATACAGTACATATAGTGCATGCAACAGACACACAGACACGCACACACACACACACACAAACACACACAATCAACACACACACACAGCAGATCACAA
>NW_019944317.1:120665-124112 GCF_002910315.2 Salvelinus sp. IW2-2015 | reverse complement strand
AAGGAGAGAGATACCAGAATACTTGACATCATGCAATCAATCATCCAACCCCTGTCTGACGTTGATTCTCTACATGCCAGATAGAGTCTAAGTTCAACTTGAAAACAAACGATGAGATTATATTGGCAGAGGGAAAACTGACAGTGCAGTGTATGTGGTGTGTGTGCATGTGTGTGTGTGTGCATGTGGTGCGTGTGTGTGTGTGTGTGTGTGTGTGTGTGTGTGTGTGTGTGTGTGTGTGTGTGTGTGTGTGTGTGTGTGTGTGTGTGTGTGTGTGTGTGTGGTGGTGTGTGTGCATGTGTGCGTGTGTGTGTGTGTGTTAGTGTGTGTTGTGTGTGTGTGTGTGTGTGTGTGTGTGTGTGTGTGTGTGTGTGTGTGTGTGTGCAGAGGTAAAAGTGACAGTGAGATGAACTCTGTTTGACATGATTGCAGGGGGCCCTCGGGGGTGCCGATTATTCATTTAGGTTAAACCGTAGCTCTTGAACTAAAAGCACCTTCTCTGATTATAACATAATGTCAAACTTTCAGTAAAACACTGATGTTCATTTGAGTGAGATACAGGAACACGTGAAAGAGATGGAACACTAATGTATGTAGAGACTGAGGTGAAAGAGATGGAACACTAATGTATGTAGAGACTGAGGTGAAAGAGATGGAAACTAATGTATGTAGAGACTGAGGTGAAAGAGATGGAACACTAATGTATGTAGAGACTGAGGTGAAAAGATGGAACACTAATGTATGTAGAGACTGAGGTGAAAGAGATGGAACTACAGTGTATGTAGGAGATGGTGTGAAAGAGATGGAACACAGTGTATGTAGAGACTGAGGCTTTTTCAGCCACACCCATTGCTGATTGGTGTATAAAATCGAGCACACAGCCATTCAATCTCCATCGGGAAACAATGACAGTAGAATGGCCTTACTGAAGAGCTCAGTGACTTTCAACGTGGCACCGTCATAGGATGCCACCTTTCCAACAAATCAGTTCATCAAATGTCTGCCCTGCTAGAGCTGCCCCGGTCAACTGTAAGTGCTGTTATTGTGAAGTGGAAARGTCTAGGAGAAACAACGACTCAGCCATGAAGTGGTAGGCAACACAAAGCTCACAGAACGGTACCATGCTGATGTGCGTAGTGCGTAAAAATTGTCTGTCCTCGGTTGCAAACTCTCACTACAGAGTTCCAATCTGTCTCTGGAAGCAACGTCAGCACAATAACTGTTTGTTGGGAACTTCATGAAATGGGTTTCAAGGACCGAGCAGCCGCACACAATCCTAAGATCACCATGCGCAATGCCAAGCGTCGGCTGGAGTGGTGTAATGCTCGCTTCACCATCTGGCAGTCCGACGGACGAATCTGGGTTTTTGCAGATGCCAGGAYAACGCTATCTGRCCGAATGCATTGGAACTCRGACTGCMAGCCAGGCCTAATCGCCCAACATCAGCGCCCGACCTCACTAATACTATTGTGGCTGAATGGAAGCAAGTTCCTGCAGCAATGTTCCGTCATCTAGTAGAAAGCTTTCCCAGAAGAGTGGAGGCTGTTACAGCAGCAAAAGGGGYACCAACTCCATATTAATGCTCATGATTTTYGATTGAGATGTTSGKRYAGCAGGTGTCCACYTACTTCACCAGGGAGCATGTCTTAGCCACAGAGGATCATTAGCTTTTTAAAATAAATATCTTTGGATTGTTTCAAATCGCAAAGTGTGTTTGGGAAGCTCGCAATTTGTCTAGTGAGCGTGGCAATAGGTCCTGATTGAGTTTCGTCTGTCATTGAAAAGCATCTGAACTGTGTGTGTGTGTAGTGATCAAATTAGTGTTATCCATCTCCCTGCCTGTCTCTGTCTGACTGTCTGTCCTTCTACCTGCCTGTCTGTCTGTCTGTTCTTGTACTTGCTGTCTGTCTGTCTGTCTGCTGTCTGTCTGTCTGTCTGTCTGTCTGTCGTCTGTCTGTCTGTCTGTCTGTCTGTCTGTCTGTCTGTCTGTCTGTCTGTCTGTCTGTCTGTCTGTCTGTCTGTCTGTCTGTCTGTCTGTCTGAATGTCTGTCAGTCTATTAATATATTGTCCCTGTCTGTCTGTCTGTCTGTCTGTCTGTTAATTTCTTGTCTCCTGGATGTCTGTCTGTCTGTCTGTTATTCACTTGACCCTGTCTGTCTGTCTGTCTGTTATTCGCTTGACCCTGTCTGTCTGTCTGTCTGTTAATCTGTTGTCCCTGTATGCATTTCTGTCTGTCTGTCTGTCTGTCTGTCTGGTCTGTCTGTCTGTCTGTCTGTCTGTCTGTCTGGTCTGTTAATCTATTGTCTCTGTCTGCCTGTCTGTCTGTCTGTCTGTCAGTATATCAGACAGACAGACAGACAGACAGACAGACAGACAGACAGACAGACAGACAGACAGACAGACAGACAGAAAGACAGACAGACAGACAGACAGACAGACAGACAGACAGACTGAAAGACATACGGAAAAAAAGACAGGGATAAGAGATTAACAGATGGACAGAGAGACATAAATTCAGACAGACAGACAGATAGACAGGGACAAGAGATTAACAGACAGACAGAGATACTGACAGGGACATATGATTAACAGACAGACAGACAGGGACAAGCGATTGACAGACAGACAAACAGACAGACAGGGACAAGAGATTAACAGACAGAGATAAGACAGGGACAAGAGATTAATAGACAGACTGACTAATAGACAGATAGAGAGACAGACAGACGGACAGGGACACGAGATTAATAGACAGACAGGAAGACAGACAGGGACAATAGATTAACAGACAGACAGACAGACAGACAGACAGACAGACAGACAGACAGACAGACAGACAGACAGACAGACAGACAGACAGACAGACAGACAGACAGACAGCAGACAGACAGACAGAGAGAGGAAAGAATTTACAGACAGACAGACAGACAGACAGACAGACAGACAGACAGACAGAACAGACAGACAGACAGACAGACAGACAGACAGACAGACAGACATACAGACAGACAGACAGAGATGGCACAAGAATTTACAGACAGACAGACAGACAGACAGACAGACAGAGACAGACAGACAGACAGACAGACAGACAGACAGACAGACAGACAGACAGACAGAGATGGACAAGATTTACAGACAGACAGACAGACAGACAGACAGACAGACAGACAGACAGACAGACAGACAGACAGACAGACAGACAGACAGACAGACAGACATACAGACAGACAGACAGAGATGGACAAGAATTACAGACAGACAGACAGACAGACAGACAGACAGACAGGACAGACGACAGACAGACAGACAGAACAGACAGACAACAGACAGACAGACAGACAGACAGACAGACAGACAGACAGACAGACAGGGACAATAGATTACAGACAGAACAGGACCAGACAGACAGACAGACAGACAGACAGACAGACAGACAGACAGAC
>NW_019944317.1:117291-118917 GCF_002910315.2 Salvelinus sp. IW2-2015 | reverse complement strand
TGTGTGTGTGTAAAGATAATGTTTTTTGTGTATTATGTAAATTGGTGCATCAAGAAGAAGGGAGGGGGTGTGTGGTTAAGATTGGTGCTCACTCTCAGAATGCAGATGTTGGAAAAGTACTACGTCTGATTTCTGTTTGTCTACATCTGATTTCTCACCACCTGCACCACTAATTAGCTGAGCTTCTCAGAAATGTTTTGTTCGCCTCACACAAGTCAACAAAGTCTATTTTTGTTATTTTTTTTTTTTTACATCCATTGCGAATGATAGTTCTCAGTATTTGAAACATGTTTCCAACTCTCCCGGCTTTGATAATCACCAAGCCTCAGTGTGAAAGAGCCAAATACCACAAACTGATGATTCCATATATCCACTGGAAACATCATCAAAAACAGCTGCCTGTCCGGAGCTCATTGGAACAGGAAACGTAGAGGTCCCGGAGTAGGCTCATTGATACAATGTTGTACGTTGGCTAGTGACAGCTTCGGGGCCGGATCTCATTGGAACAGGAAACGTAGAGGTCCCGGAGTAGGCTCGTTGATACAATGTTGTACGTTGGCTAGTGACAGCTTCGGGGCCGGAGCTCATTGGAACAGGAAACGTAGAGGTCCCGGAGTAGGCTCGTTGATACAATGTTGTACGTTGGCTAGTGACAGCTTCGGGGCCGGATTTCATTGGAACAGGAAACGTAGAGGTCCCGGAGTAGGCTCGTTGATACAATGTTGTACGTTGGCTAGTGACAGCTTCGGGGCCGGAGCTCATTGGAACAGGAAACGTTGAGGTCCCGGAGTAGGCTCGTTGATACAATGTTGTAAGTTGGCTAGTGACAGCTTCGGGGCCGGAGCTCATTGGAACAGGAAACGTAGAGGTCCCGGGAGTAGGCTCGTTGATAACAATGTTGTACGTTGGCTAGTGACAGCTTCGGGGCCGGAGCTCATTGGAACAGGAAACGTAGAGGTCCCGGAGTAGGCTCGTTGATACAATGTTGTACGTTGGCTAGTGACAGCTTCGGGGCGGAGCTCATTGGAACAGGAAACGTAGAGGTCCCGGAGTAGGCTCGTTGATACAATGTTGTACGTTGGCTAGTGACAGCTTCGGGCCGGAGCTCATTGGAACAGGAAACGTTGAGGTCCCGGAGTAGGCTCGTTGATACAATGTTGTACGTTGGCTAGTGACAGCTTCGGGGCCAGACCCAGTGATAATTTGATAGAACGTTTCACCTCACTAGAATTAGCTCAAGTCTCGACAAATAGAAAGGGAGACAGACAGGAGGAGCAGAGAGATAACGTGATTGAAAGAACTGGAATCTATATTTTCTACAGTTTTTTGTTTTGTTTTTGTCGGCTTTAGGCCTCTGTATTTTACTTAGTTGACGATGGAAGTTATAGGCCTATTGTTACGTTGGCCTAAAGGCTATCTCTGAGCTCTGTTTTATTTAGTTGCCAATGGATCACAGTGTATCAATGAGTTTCAATCAGATGCTAGTGCTCTCAACCATAGCTGATTTATAAATAAATAAAACGTTACATTTTTATGATTAACCACTTGACAATGGTTAACGAAAACTTTATTATTGAAATGTAATTGTTCCACCAAAAAAATGTGAATATAAAAAAAAAAAAAACA
>NW_019944317.1:112291-114791 GCF_002910315.2 Salvelinus sp. IW2-2015 | reverse complement strand
ACAGACAGGAAGACAGACAGACAGACAGATTGGGACAAGAGATTAACAGACAGACAGAGAGACAGATAGGGACATATGATTAACAGACAGACAGACAGGGACAAGCGATTAACAGACAGACGTACAATCAGACAAACAGACAGACAGGGAAAAGTGATTAACAGACAGACATACAGACAGTGCCAAGAGATTAATAGACAGACAGACTGACAGATAGATAGAGAGACAGACAGAAAGAAAGACAGACAGACAGGGACATGAGATTAACAAACAGACAGACATGGTCATGGACAAGGGATTAATAGACAGACAGACAGACATCCTGGAGTGGCCTCTTTGCTGTTGATGTTGAGACTGGTGTTTTGCGAGTACTATTTAAGGAAGCTGCCAATTGTGGACTTGTGAGGCGTCTGTTTCTCAAACTAGACACTCTAATGTAKTTGTCCTCTTGCTCAGTTGTGCCCCGGGGCCTCCCACTCCTCTTTCTTTTCTGGTTAGAGCCAGTTTGCGCTGTTCTGTGAAGGGAGTAGTACACAGCGTTGTACGAGATCTTCAGTTTCTTGGCAGTTTCTCGCATGGAATAGCCTTCATTTCTCAGAACAAGAATAGACTGATGAGTTTCAGAAGAAAGTTCTTTGTTTCTGGCCATTTWGAGCSTGTAATTYAACCCACAAATGCTGACGCTCCAGATACTCAACTAGTCTAAAGAAGGCCAGTTMTATTGCTTCTTTAAACAGTACAACAGTTTTCAGCTTTGCTAACATAATTGCAAAAGGGTTTTCTCATGATCAATTAGCCTTTTAAAATGATAAACTTGGATTAGCTAACACAACGTGCCATTGGAACACAGAAGTGATGGTTGCTGATAATGGACCTCTGTACGCCTATGTAGATATTCATTAAAAAAAAATCGGTCATTTCCAGCTTCAATAGTCATTTACAACATTAATAATGTCTACACTATATTTCTGATCAATTTGATGTTATTTTAACGCACAAAACATGTGCTTTTCTTTCAAAAACAAGGACATTTATAATTGACACCGAATTTTTGAACGGTAGTATATATATATATATATATATATAAAGATATTTTCCCCGACAATATATGTGGGATTGGAAATGACACAGAAAATTACATTGATGGAAACTACAATCTATCAGCGATATAAAAGCTGATCTACCAATCCCCCCCCCCTAAATAAATATATATTTATATATATATATATAAATAAAATACAAGAGAGCCATTAAGAGAGAGAGAGAGAGATATATGGCAGGACATAAAGAGGTGTATATGGATCGATCTCGTGATGATGGTGTTTGTTTGTAAGGGTGATATACTGCGTGTAGAATAATGTCTACATCCATAGCCACTGTAACAGACATGAATAATATTTTATTGGCTGCACTTTGTCAGATATATGAGCCCCATTCCTCCTCTTACATTTTCTCTGGCTGACAGCATCCGCAATCAATGGTCGGACTCTATAAAAAGGGACTACATTTAAGCAGATACTCTTATCCAGAGCAATTAGCGGTTAAGTGCCTTATTCAAAGCACATTGACAGTTTTTTCACCTAGTCAACTGGAGGGATTTAAACAAGCAACATTTGTTACTGGCCCAAAGCTCTATAACTACCAGGCTACCTGCGCCCATCCCTTCCAAAGAACCACAACATGTGACACACAGCATGTAGTCACAGTACCTCGCATGAGGCCTGACTAGTCTAGATAACTGTAGGGTCATGTAGTCACAGTACCTCGCATGAGGCCTGACTGGTCTAGATAACTGTAGGTCATGTAGTCACAGTACCTCGCATGAGGCCTGACTAGTCTGGAATACTGTAGGTCATGTAGTCACAGTACCTCGCATGAGGCCTGACTATCTGGATAACTGTAGGGTCATGTAGTCCAAGTACTCGCATGAGGCTGACTAGTCTAGATAACTGTAGGTCATGTAGTCACAGTACTCGCATGAGGCCTGACTAGTCTAGATAACTGTAGGGTCATGTAGTCACAGTACCTCGCATGAGGCCTGACTAGTCTGGAATACTGTAGGGTCATGTAGTCACAGTACCTCACATGAGCCTGACTAGTCTGGAATACTGTAGGGTCATGTAGTCACAGTACCTCGCATGAGGACTGACTAGTCTGGAATACTGAAGAATACATGAGGTCAAATATTCATCTGATGAATGTGCCGTCTAGTTCTGTATTTCATCATTTTTTATTCTGATTATCTGCTGTACATGCTGACAGCCACAGGCTATGTAGGGGAATTGTGTGTGTGTGTGTGTGTGTGTGTGTGGTGGTATGTGTGTGTGTGTGTGTGTGGTGTGTGTTGTGTGTGTGTGTGTGTGTGTGTGTGTGTGTGGTGTGTGTGTGTGTGTGTGTGTGTGTGTGTGTGTGTGTGTGTGTGTGTGTGTGTGTGTGTTGTGTGTGTGTGTTGTGTGTGTGTGTGTGGGTGTGTGGTGTGTGTGGGTGTGGGTGTGGGTGT
>NW_019944317.1:88001-108158 GCF_002910315.2 Salvelinus sp. IW2-2015 | reverse complement strand
GTTAGAGGATCTCCCACCAAAAAAGAGACTCTCAATCTCTTCTCATCTGGTTCACTGGCAGAGTTAGAGGATCAGACTCTCATCTGGTTCACTGGCAGAGTTAGAGGATCAGACTCTCATCTGGTTCACTGGCAGTGTTAGAGGATGCTCCCCAAATGGCACCATGTTCCCTRTTCATAGTTAGTCCACTACTTTCTACCAGGGCCTATAGGGCTGCACTATAAAGGAGTCCACTATACAGTATATGTAGTAGCGTGCCATTTGGGACGCAGCCAGAGATGGACCCTCTTATTAGTAACTGGCAGGCAGGGTTAGAGAGATGGGCCTTCCCCCTGAGGCCAAGGCTTCATTCTAAACCAAACCAGATGCACCCTGGATGTGTGTTCTTCCTCTGGATGCCTTCCTGAGAAACTGGTTCTGAGAGCACTATCCTGATTTAATGAAATGTGATGAAGACTAAACAAGTCATCCAGTATGGGCACATCACTACTGAAACACAGGTGTTCTGTGCAACTGAAGACAGTGTTAGCCCACTGAACTAAAGCTCACATCTGTAGGAATTAGCCTGGGGAGCTCATTGGATTCTTCAGATTTCAGGTAAGAACACACCGAACCACCTTTGCTAGATTAACAGGAACTTGTATCAACTTGTAGACTGTGGGATCTATCGTCATGGTAGTGTAGCCAGCCTGTAGCGCTCTGCAGTTCCTTATCGAGACGTAATGGTTGCTGCGGTGACAACCACAATTACGCCCCGGCACAAAGGGACAGGAGGGTCTCTTTCATAGTAATGACTCTGCTTTAGCAAGCAGCCAGGCAGGCAGAACTGTACAACACACACACACACACTGAGAGGAGAGAGACTGAGCCATCAGTGGTAATGATACAGTAGTTTACTACCATATTAAAACTCTCAGTTCAGTCCTTTACAGAAGCTACTGGAGTCACTCAGATGTACTGTCGTTCTACTGTAGTTAGTGTAGTTACTCTTCTATGGAACTCATAGTGGGACTGAACTCCTGACTGCTGTCAGATGATTGAATGGCCAGGTTGTTATGACATCCCATACTGAGATCTCTATGTGCCTGGTATTGTGCAGGTTGACGTTTATTGTCATGAGTCTTGTTCTGGAGGCAGAACTGAGCGATTTCCCCTTAGGCTAGCTGCAACATCAAAATTAGTTATTGTTAAAATTCATGAAAAAATTGGTTTTCATTTCTGGTAAGGGTTAGGCATTAGGATTAGCAGTGTGGTTAAGGTTAGGGTTAAGATTAGTTTGTGGCTGTGCGAGCTAGTGACCAGTTTCTGAGCTGCCTCCAGAACAAGATGCATGACGAAAAACACWAACCTGCATTGTAAGTAGGAGGGGAAAATACTTACAGYCCTTTCAGGCGGGAGCGATTATTATCAGAACTTGTGGAGGCATGTATTCTAAGTCATGTGTGTGTGTGTGAGACAGGTCATCTGAGTCATAACACCAGCCTTGGTCCACAGCGTGGCATAACAGCAAACCAGTCAAGATGAAACCTGCTTGACGTTTATTTGTCCTGTAGATTAAGGTTMTGAAGTCTCACCAAGGCTGCCGCAGTCAGTTCCTATAATTCATGTGTTCAGTAAACAGCAGACTCACACAGTGTGTGTTAGTCTCACTGATCATTGGGCTCAACACATGCAACACTCTCTTGTTCTCTCTCTCTCTCTCTCCTGTGCTTCTTTCTTTCTCTCTCTTCTGTCTATTCTCTGCTCTCTTCTCTCACATCTTTCTCTGGTCTCTCTACTCGCGCCTCATCTTCATCTTTTCCTATTAATTTCTCCTCTTTCTGTAGGTTCCTTCTCTATCTCTGTCTTTTCTCTTCTCTCTTCGAGACATCATATGCATGCTCTCCTTCCTCTTCTCCTCAGTCGTCCTTCGCTTCTGCTGGATGCTTTAGCTGTCTCTCCGTCATCTCCCGCACTTCACGTCCGTTCCCTCTCTCTCTCTCTCTCTCGCTGCCGGTCCTCTCGTGCAATCATCGGGGTCTACTTCTCTCCTGTCCTCTCTTTTCTTCTCTTCTCTCCGTCGCGCGTCTGCTTCTCTATCTTCTTCTCTCCTCTCTCTCGGGTCCTCTCTTCTCTCTCTTCAGTCATGTATGCGTAGCCAGTCCCTACTCGTACCTCGCTTCTTCGTCTGTCTTCTGGTGCTCGGGGTCCCTTACTCAATCATGTCTGGACTCTCCCTTCTCTCTTTCTCCGGGGTTCTTCTCGTACTCTCGCATCTGCTCTCTCTCTTCTGTCTCCGTCTCTCCCTCTCTCCTCTCTCTCTCTCTCTCTCTCTCTCTCTCTCTCTCTCTCTCTCTCTCTCTTCTCTCTCTCTCTCTCTCTCTCTTCATCTCTTCTTCATCTCTCTCTGTCAGGGACCTTGCAGGGTGTAGAGCAGGTTAATACATGTCAGTAAGGTAGACTTTGTATCGATCTCACAGACATCAATCAGGCTGCAGAACTGGATTGTGATTAATGTCAACTCAAGGACCACTGTGTGTGTGTGTGTGTGTGTGTGTGTGTGTGTGTGTGTGTGTGTGTGTGTGTGTGTGTGTGTGTGTGTTAAGGCAGATACTATCTACACCCAGCATGTGAATGATAACATCAATGACAGTTAGGATCAGTTGATCACTGGCTGTAATTCCTTCCTGATAGTTTTTTTAGACTGTCGTGTCATTAACACACAAAGTTGACCCATGCAAAGAACTCCTCTAGAGCACGCTCGAATCATGACACATGTATGAATCCTGAACATATACGCTCTAATGATAACATATACCCACGTGTAGAACTCACACATATCCCAGTATAAACATATACACGCACGTAGAGTAACATATACCGCTGTGATGATATATCCAGATATACGCCAGGTACGCGAGAGAATCATAACTACCCGTAATGAAGACATCAATGACCTGTACTGAGTAGACATAAGTCACTCAGTAAGAATCATGAGTAAGTGCCTGGTTATGATAAGCTAGATAGGCCCTGTATGATAACATATACCCAGTAGAGCAACATATACCAGTAGAATAAATATTCGCTGTCATGATAAATAAACCCAGTAGCGTAACATATACAGTATGATAACAATATAGCCAGTAGAATACATATACCGCAGTATGATAACATATAGCCAGTAGAGATAACATATACCTGATGATACATATCCCAGAGAAGTAACATCATCTGTATGATATTATAGCCTGATATGATAACATATACCAGTAAGTAACATAACCAGTAGAATAACAATATAGCCTGTATGATAACATATACCAGTAGAGTAACTATAGCCAGTCTAAATGACATATAGTCCAGTATAATAAATACCCAGTAGAAGTAACATATACCCAGTAGAATAACATATAGCCTGTATGATCAATATACCCAGTAGAGTAAACATATAGCCGTAGAATAACATATAGCCCTGTATGATACCATATACCCAGTAGAGTAACATATACCAGTAATAATGACATATTAGTCAGTATAATAACATATACCCAGTAGAGTAACATATACCCCAAGTAAATAACATATAGCTGTATGATAACAATACCAGTAGAGTAAATATACCAGTAAATAACATATAGCCTGTATGATAAGCATCTACCAGAGAGAACATATACCCAGTATAATAACATATAGTCAGTAATAATAGACATATACCCAGTAGAATAACATATACCCAGTAGAAGTAACATATACCGTATAATACACATATATGTCAGTATAATAACATATAAGTCAGTATAATAACATTTATCGCCTGGTATGGCACTATGTACATATTACTGCACCCTCGAATACAGAACTTAACATGATAAGCCCAGTTAGAAAAAGCAAAGGATATCCCAAAGTGAAAGAATCTCTACAGTGGACATGCAACAAATCTGAGCCCCCAGAACGAAATAACAAATAGATTAACCTCAGTCAAATGCGAATGACTAACAGAGATACATATGTGCTATAAATGACCTCAGAGTAATAGCCTTGTAATGCATCAAATAAAAAATTACTAACCAGATCAATTCGGAGTATAACTTATATACCGGCAGCAGAAATAAATATCCAGAATATGAATAACATATACCCGCGACTCGATGGGACTATTAATTTCGTGTTAACACACACAGACAAGTACTGCGGGGATGTAAATCCCTCTTGTTGCAATTAGAATATAAGCATATCTAGTCTATGCAAATGAGGGGAAGTGAATTCAATATGTATTTTCTCATTTCAAATTTTAGTAAGGCATCGTGTTTGAGGATAACATAATTTTCCCAGTAGAATAACATATTTGCGGTCCAATTTTGCCAGGTTTATAATGGCGTGTGGAGAGTGCTTCGGACTTACTGTTGCATAGAAAAAGTGAATGATATAAAAAAAAAAGGAATAAAGAAGAGAGAAGAAAGCGATTTTAAGAAGGAAAATGATACCTTCAGAGGAGAGGATAATGTTATAACCTGTCTTGTGCTTGTTGGTTAGAAAGAAAGAAATAGAGAGAAGAAACAATGATGAAGAAAAGAAAAAAAAAAAAGAAAGTAACATAATTTCAGTAAATTAGAAGGTTTTAAGATGTTTCTGCTAATTTGTGACCTGATGGACGAGTATGAGAGAGAGATTTACCCAGGACCATGAGGAATATTTAGGTTCTCCATTTTCTGAGATTTAATTAATATAATGAAAAGAGATGGTTGATGATACTACTTTGAGAGTAGAGGCATTACTTTGGATTACGAAAGTATAACCCAGTGGAGAGAGAGAGAGTACGGAGGGTATGTCTAGGGTTGTATGCGATCTTTACGGATACACTCGTTTTTAATATCTACGGAAATTTTGTTTTAGTTTTAGATATACGACCAGTATAATCATATCCCAGAATAATAATATTCCAGGTATCATAACATATACCCGTAGAATAAACATATTCCCAGTATAAAACATATTCCCAGTATAATAACATAAATACCCAGTAGCAATACATATAGCAGTATAATAACATATTCAGTTATATATCACATATACCAGGATAATAACATATACAGTATAAATAACATAAAGCCCTTTATGATAACATAAGCCAGAGAATAACAATATAAGCCTGTATAAAACATATACCCAGTATAATATACATATACCCAGAGAGTAACATAAGTCAGTATAATAACATAGTAGTCCAGTAGAATAACATATAGCCCAGTATAAATAAATATCCCAGTATATAACATATACCTCGTTAGATAACATATACCCAGTATAATAACATATACGCAGTCGAATAACATTTACCCAGTAATATAACATTTTACCCAGTATAATAAATATAGCCAGTATAAAACATATAGCCAGTATAATAACATAAGCCAGTTATAACATATACCCTAGAGTAACATTATACCCAAGTAGAGTAAATGATTAGAGTATAATAACATAGCTTTATGAATAACATATAGCCAGTAGAATAACATATAGCCAGTAGAATATATACCAGGTTCCCAGTATAATAACATATACCCAGCAGAATAACATATACCCAGTATAATAACATATAGCCAGTAGAATAACATATAGCCAGCAGAATAACATAGAGGAACAACAAACATAAATACTGGGTGATTTTACAGTCAAGTCCTAGTGAGTGCAGAAGCCATAGCCTCCAGCTACAGTCCAGTCAGGAAAGGGAAGGCTAACTGAACTCTAYGGCTGTGACAGTAACACAGAAGGGTAGCTCTGATCCCACATTTCTCCTAATCAAATGAGCCTTTCTCTGTCTCCCTCGCCCTCTCTTTCTCTGTCTCCCTCGCCCTCTCTTTCTCTCTCTCGCGTGCTCTCTCTCCTTTCTCTCGTGCTCTCTCTCCTTTCTCTCTCTCACTCTTATTCCCTCTATTGGTTTGCTCACTTTCTTTCTCTCTCTCTGTTGGCCTTTCACTCTAATTTTTATGTAAAACCAAAAACAAGCTTTTAGAGTTCTTCTGTGGGTTATCATTAAGTTGTGGTTTGTGTGTGTGTATTTATGTGAGAGTGTGTGTCTCCCTGTGTGTGGCGATGGTATTATGTGTGTAAATGGTGGTGTGTGTATTTGATAGCGTGTGTGTGTGTGTATAGTTGGTAGTGTGTAATAATGAGTCTTGCCACGGTGGCAGAGAGAAGGCCCGTTCCCTGATCACATGTGACAGACTGACTAGGCTCTTCATGGAACTACTAATGGAACTACTGCCCTAGCTAATTAGGTTATATGTGTGTGTGTGTTTGAGGGATCTGACCTAGGACTACTGATGCAGTGTGCCTGTGTATGCTTCCTCTGATMTTCTATCTGTGTTAAGGCAAAGTGTAAGAATCCACTCACAGAGACATTACTCTGACGTTGCAACATGGGTTTACACCTTGCATTGCTCTTGCAATAAAGTTACCATCCATAAGTATTTCTCTATGTAGCTATTTGATATTGCTGTATTCCTGATGATATTTGTAGCTAGTTGATATTGCTTGTATTCCTGATGATATTTCTTCCATCTAGCTATTTGATATTGCTGATATCCTGTGGTGATATTTCTCTATCTAGCTAGTTGATATTGCTGTATTCCTGGTGATATTTCTCTATCTAGCTATTTGATATTGCTGTATTCCTGATGATATTCTCCATCTAGCTAGTTGATATTGCCTATTCCTGATGATATTCTCATCTAGCTAGTTGATATTGCTGTATTCCTGATGATATTTCTCTATCTAGCTATTTGATTGCTGTATTCCTGGTGATATTTCTCTATGTAGCTAGTTGATATTGCTGTATTCCTGATGATATTCTCTATCTAGATATTTATATTGCGTATTCCTGATGATATTTCTCTATCTAGCTAGTTGATATGCGTGATTCCTGATGATATTTCTCTATCTAGCTAGTTGATATTGCGTATTCCTATGATATTTCTCTATTCAGCTAGTTGATACCGTATTCCTGATGATATTTCTCCATCTAGCTAGTTGATATTGCTGTATTCCTGATGATATTTCTCTATGTAGCTAGTTGATATTGCCGTATTCCTGATGATATTTCTCTATCTAGCTATCTGATATTGCTGTATTCCTGATGATATTTCTCTATCTAGCTAGTTGATATTGCCTGTATCCTGATGATATTCTCTATCTAGCTAGTTGATATTGCTGTATCCTGATGATATTTCTCTATGTAGCTATCTGATATTGCTGTATTCCTGATGATATTTCTCTATCTAGCTAGTTGATATTGCTGTATTCCTGATGATATTCTCTATCTAGCTAGTTGATATTGCGTGTATTCCTGATGATATTTCTCTATCTAGCTAGTTGATATTGCTGTATTCCTGATGATATTTCTCTATCTACTAGTTGATATTGCTGTATTCCTGATGATATTTCTCTATCTAGCTAGTTGATATTGCTGTATTCCTGATGATATTTCTCTATTTAGCTAGTTGATATTGCTGTATTCCTGATGATATTTCTCTATTAGCTAGTTGATATTGCTGTATCCTGATGATATTTCTCCATCTAGCTATTTGATATTGCTGTATTCCTGGTGATATTTCTCTATCTAGCTAGTTGATATTGCTGTATTCCTGATGATATTTCTCTATCTAGCTATTTGATATTGCTGTATTCCTGGTGATATTTCTCTATGTAGCTAGTTGATATTGCTGTATTCCTGATGATATTCTCTATCTAGTATTTGATATTGCTGTATTCCTGATGAATTTCTCTATCTAGCTAGTTGATATTGCTGTATTCCTGATGATATTTCTCTATCTAGCTAGTTGATATTGCTGTATTCCTGATGATATTCTCTATCTAGCTAGTTGATATTGCTATTCCTGATGATATTTCCATCTAGCTAGTTGATATTGCTGTATTCCTGATGATATTTCTCTATGTAGCTAGTTGATATTGCCGTATTCCTGATGATATTTCTCTATCTAGCTAGTTGATATGCTGTATTCCTGATGATATTTCTCTATCTAGCTAGTTGATATTGCCGTATTCCTGATGATATTTCTCTATCTAGCTAGTTGATATTGCTGTATTCCTGATGATATTCTCTATTAGCTATTGATATTGCTGTATTCCTGATGATATTTCTCTATCTAGCTAGTTGATATTGCGTTATTCCTGATGATATTTCTCTATCTAGCTAGTTGATATTGCTGTATTCCTGATGATATTTCTCTATCTAGCTAGTTGATATTGCTGTATTCCTGATGATATTTCTCTATCTAGCTAGTTGATATTGCTGTATTCCTGATGATATTTTCTCTATCTAGCAGTTGATATTGCTGTATTCCTGATGATATTTTCTCTATGAGCTAGTTGATATTGCTGTATTCCTGATGATATTTCTCTATCTAGCTATTGATATTGCTGTATTCCTGATGATATTTCTCTATCTAGCTAGTTGATATTGCTGTATTCCTGATGATATTTCTCTATCTAGCTATTTGATATGCTTTATTCCTGATGATATTTCTCATCTAGCTAGTTGATATTGCTGTATTCCTGATGATATTTCTCTATGTAGCAGTTGATATTGCTGTATTCCTGATGATATTTCTCCATCTAGCTAGTTGATATTGCCGTATTCCTGATGATATTTTCTCTATCTAGCTAGTTGATATTGCTGTATTCCTGATGATATTCTCTATCTAGCTAGTTGATATTGCTGTATTCCTGATGATATTTCTCTATCTAGCTAGTTGATATTGCTGTATTCCTGATGATATTTTCTCATCTAGCTAGTTGATATTGCTTGTATTCCTGATGATATTCTCTTTAGCTATTATATGCTGTATCCTAGTGATATTTCTCTATCTAGCTAGTTGATATTGCTGTATTCCTGGTATATTTCTCTATCTAGCTAGTTGATATTGCTGTATCCTAGTGATATTTCTCTATCTAGCTAGTTGATATTGCTGTATTCCTGATGATATTTCTCTATGTAGCTAGTTGATATTGCTGTATTCCTGATGATATTTCTCTATCTAGCTAGTTGATATTGCTGTATTCCTAGTGATATTCTCTATCTAGCTAGTTGATATTGCTGTATTCCTGGTGATATTCTCTATCTAGCTAGTTGATATTGCTGTATTCCTGATGATATTTCTCTATGTAGCTAGTTATATGCTGTATTCCTGATGATATTCTCTATCTAGCTAGTTGATATTGCTGTATTCCTGATGATATTTCTCTATGTAGCTAGTTGATATTGCTGTATTCCTGATGATATTTCTCTATCTAGCTAGTTGATATTGCTGTATTCCTAGTGATATTTCTCTATCTAGCTATTTGATATTGCTGTATTCCTGATGATATTTCTCTATCTAGCTAGTTGATATTCCGTGAACCTAACAGGCCTCCTGGAGGCACTGTGACCTCCTGGGAAACTCCAGCACCTCTCTCAAGTCCATTTCAACAGTTCTAGACATAAACCATGTGTCCCAAATGTCACCCTATTCCATATATAGTGCACTACTACACCCTGCGGGCCCTGCTCAAAACTATTGCACTATATAGGGGATAGGTGCCATTTGGAAGCAGTCCATCTCTATACCTACAGAGGGGACACAAAGAGCCTGCTCACATGACAGGGGTGGCCAAACCGTTCCCAGCTAATGAAGGGATTAAACGTACTTTTAGACGGAATACAAAACCCCCGGAAACCCCCAGACCTTCAGCTGCTGGGGAGATAAGTAGGATGGAAGTGTGGGCAGAGATAAATGAGGATCTGTTGGCTGGAGCTAGTAGGAGAAAATAGGTCAGAGACGCATAGGGTGCATCCCAAATTGCCCCCTATACCCTATATAGCGCACTTCTTTTGACCAGGGCCCATGGAATAAGGTGCCATTTGGGATGCAGACAGACATGCCTAGAGATTCAGAGAAACTCAGAGAGAGAGGGAGTCTGTCTGTGTGATCCTATCCTCTCTACAGCTCAAAGTTCTAGCTTCTCCCTGCAGAGCTATAGATACAGATTTAGCTCAACTAGATTTGAGATTTAGAGTTTGAATGGGCTCCATTTTGGCAAGAGAGTTCCGAGGTAATTATGCTACATCCCACTGAGAATGCAAATCAGAACGTTATTGTCATGGAAAGCTCATTTCCAACAGTTTTGCAAACACTGTACAGTAGTCCAGTACTCCTAGCACTGCTATGTTGTGTGATCTAAGAAGAAAGCTAACGTGMTAGCATGCTAACAGGCTAGCGGTGATGTTGCTAGCAAAGTACTAGTCATTTTGCAAGCAGTAGGTAGAGGTCTGAGGTGGAGGCTAATGTGCTAGCAGGCTAGCGGCTGTGATACTAGCAAAAGGGAGTTTTTTTCAATCTTTTAGAAGCAGAGTTCTGTGAAAGATGAGGAAGATGTCGACCCGGGTACTCACCTCTCTCACCTCTCTCACCCCTCAGACTGATGCTCTCACATGACCTGGAAGGAAATGAACAACAAATATTTAGCTACAGGGGTGTTTCTATAACAACGGTTAGCTACACAACCACCAAGGGTGTTTCTATAACAACGGGCTGTTTTTCTAAAAGGCTCAAGGGCACGACTCTGTCCTCTCACATGGCTCCACAGCAGCCAGTTTGAAAAGAAACAAAGTTATGTTCTTTAAGTTATATTATTCAGCTTGTGATAGCTGCAATGTTTCAACACTACAGATATTTGTCAGGTTCACGGTTCTCTCTCTGAATGGACAGTGTGAAAAGAGATGTCATGAAAAATCACAAACTTTKAAAGATTTCCTTTCCATTTTAACCCTTGATTTATCCATTTTATTTGCCCCGACAACAATAACACACATCCGTTGTATTGTGGCCCTCACAAGTTAAACTGTGGCCTGCTAAAAACCAAGACAATGTTCTTTTCTATTAAGACCAGGAGTCCTGAGGCCTCAGAGTATAGACTCAGTAATGGTCCATGAGTCTATGTGGGACCTGTTCGCTTCTATTCAGCCTGGCTGGGAACAGCTTTCATCACTCTACACTGGGAAATAGGAGCTGGGGGACCCTCAATCTACCCCCCTTTCTCCTCAAACTTCAGCTTTCTCAACTAGACCCCCCAACCTCTTCTACCCCCATCAACTCTCAACCTCTACTAACCCCTCTACCCCCCCCTTTCAATCCTAAACTTAAACCCTAACCCTCAAGGCGCCCAAATGCTTCCCAGCCCAAACAATTCGGAAGAGTCGTGCATATATTATGACAACATTTTGTGACATTTTTGTTGGTTTTGGACCAAAGTCGGTAGCCAAAGTCTACTCTACGCCCATTCGTCGGTGATTGGTCAACAGTAGAGATTCTTCAGTAAAGTCTTTGTTGTCATTCAATGACAGATGACTCGTTTGCACCAAACATCTTAGTTAGATGTAAAATTGCGAGACTAAGACATCACAATTAATGACTGATTTCTTGAGTTATCTTAGATTAATTCTGACTGTTTTGAGGAAGTGGCTACGGCGTCTCAAAATTGACAAACAGTACTTAGTATTGCCACTTTTTTCTCATTTTTCAAATAAAGGTCTTTTAAGGGAGTATGCGAGCACAATCGTTCGGTTGGTCTAGCCAACTTCGGCTAGCTGCCAGCCAAACTGAAGCATGCTGACGCCTTTAGCCCCCTCAATCCCCTGTTGTATTGGAGGCTGGAGGCTAGTCAGTGGTAGGTCAATAAGAGGCTTGGAGATCTGAGGAGGGACAAGCGGTTTGTTTGGTGAGGGATCTGACAGGMTTTAGAACTTCCGCCAGACCAGTGTTACTGCTGGCTGGAGCAATAACTAACACAGACTATGTCAACATTCAATGGTACACTATTACATATATAGCCTGTACTGGCTAAATTGTTCAATATAACTGCCCCAATACAATTTCCATCCTCATCCTTTAGCCACAGTAAGGCAGTGGTGACGTGTTAGTCTTGACGCATACAAATCCAATGTCCAGGGGTTGATACACACCAGCCCGTCCAGTAAAAAAATATTTTGGTAAATTAGTCTAGTTAAGTCTAGCCAGCTATCTAAACATTCATGCCGAATTACCGACTGGCACGCCAGGGCAGTGTCCAGGCGCCCTGACCTCCAAGGGGCCTACCGTATTTTTAGTCACTCTCACTCAGATATCATATTAACATGGCATAGACATAGCAAAATGCTTGCTTTTAAAATTGCAAACATTTCTTCCCCACCCCATGGCCCCAAAAATACACTGAGTGTACAGAACATTAGGAACACACTGCTCTTTCCCATGACATAGACTAGACCAGGTGAATCCAGGTGAAAGCAATGATCCCTTACTGATGGACACCTTTGTTTAAATCAGACTTCAATTAGGTGTACTTGAAGGGGAGGAACAGGTAAAGAAGGAGTTTTAAGCTGAGACAATTGAGACAGGATTAGTGTATGTGGTAGGCCAACTGAAAGCGTTAATGGGCAAGACACATATTTTAAGTGCCTTTGAACGGGGTATGGTAGTAAGTTGCCAGGCGCACTGGTCTTGAATGTGTCAAAAACTGCAACGCTGCTGGGTTTTTCACGCTCAACATTTCTTGTTGTGCTCAAGAATGGTCCACCACCCAAAGGACATCCAGCCAACTTGACACCCTGTGGGGACCATTGGACTCAACATGGGCCAGTATCCCTGTGAACGCTTTCGACCCTTGTAGTCCATGCCTTGACAATTGCAGGCAAAAGGGGGTGCACCTCAATATTAGGAAGGTGTTCCTAATGGTTTTGTACACTCAGCGGTAGCGTAGGAATTGCAGGAAAGTACCTGGTAAAACTTGCAACAAAAAACAGTCTTGAAGTAACACATTTGCTTACCTTGTCTGCTAACAGATCCCTTTGTACGTATTAAATTATTATTTTAACCCTGTGCTGAGTTAATGTGAGTTATGTATAGCGTCCTAATCTATAGCAAATAGGCTATGATCTGGCTAGATCAATTGAGGTGAATGAAGCTACTGTAAGCAGTTTGATAATGGGTGGCCTCATTGTTAGCTTGTTTTTGCTGTTTCTCCCAATAGCATTTGAAATAAAATAATAATGTATATAAATTGCAGTACCTCCGAAACCCTCAATAAAACTCAGACCCCTGCTGCGATGGCCCTCGGAGACAGCGTGGGAAGAGAGAGAGATGAAGAGAGAGGAGTTGTGACGAGGAAATAGAGAGGGGCAGAGAGAGGAGAGACACACCTTTCAACATCCGACCCACACCAGGGAGGTAATATTCCTGTAAATACCAGGAACTGAGGAGAGATTAGACAGGCAACAACACGTTCAACAGGGACGACAAAAGTCATTTCAGTCTAGTCGTGAAGTCATTCTATCAACTGTTGCAACCAGTCAGTCAGGAGGCCAATTAACCCTACTCAGCTAATTAAAACACACACACACAGACACACACACACACCACCACACAGGTCAATTACCATCAGACAGGACACAACCCCAGAGAATAACATCAAAACTTCCCCCGCAGCTAGCTAGAGCAGAGACGCTGCCCAATGATGTTTTGCAAGACAGAAGGAGGCAGACGACAGGAACAGATGTCAGTCAATGACACACCCCCCAAAAGCAAACACGCACAACACACAGTCTAGACAGAAACAAACCCCAGATACCACATCAACCATGCATGGACGTTGTCACTATCACCACTAAACACAATCCTAATCTGCCATAGTTTAATGTCTTCGTAATGGAAGTGGATCAGGGGTGAAGAGTGTTTCTCTCTCAGTGAGAAAGCTGTATAATGGTCAAAACATTCCCTATAGGACTGCAAGGACAATCATATCATTATCTTATTCACTTCATCTTTCTCTTCAGGTGATCAGTAGAGATAAACATCAGCAGCATTAATGAGGATTATAGATTTAATGTAATTCATGTAAATGTCAAGTGCTGAGTTGAGACTAATGAGGTGTCGCGCATAGGACGGGGAGAGAGTAAATATTACATTATGTACACGGCACAAAGCTGCGGAATCATAGCAGTGTGTGGTGTTTGTGTTTGTGTGTGTTGTGATGTGTGTGTGTGTTGTGTGTTGTGTGTGTGTGTGTGTGTGTGTGTGTGGTGTTGTGTGTGTGTGTTGTGTGTGTGTGTGTGTGTGGTGTGTGTGTGCTTGTGTGGTTGTGTTGTGTGTTGTGTTTGTGTGTGTGTGTGTGTGTGTGCTTGTGTCGTTGTGTGCCTGTGTGGGTGTGTGGTTGGTGGTGCCAAGTAATTATTGAGTACCTGCCTGGGACTCACAGAAACACACACACCTCATAATTCAAGCGAAAAACCAAGCGTCAAGGTTAGCGTGTTTGGAACCACTTCTAGTCATGTACTGCTATCATGTCCGATAATCAATGATCTCACCACCAACCTATTAGAATGAGTACAGTATACACAAGTATCTCAGGCCCCTGCATCAAAAATAATATTGTCTACCTGAGCAACAGCCAGCAGCTTTGTGGCTAATACTTCTGACAATCCCTTACATGTTACTATGAAACCACAACAAACGCATCACTCAGCTCCCAGCTGTACTCTCTAGGGCCTTTTGATTAGAGAGGAAGAGGAGGGATAGGAGAGGCAGAGGAGAGGAGAGGAGAGAGGGAGAGGAGAGGAGACGGAGAGGAGAGGAGAGAGAGGAGAGGAGAGGAGAGGAGAGAGAGGAAGGAGAGGAGAGGAAGGAGGCACATATCCCCAAACAGCAGTGTTCTACAGGAGAATATAAATTGTTGGCAATGCTGTATGCAAACTACACCAAAGGCAGGGCAGAACTAAGTTGACCTGCATGAATACAACATGCTGCTGTCAACAGGAGAGAGAGAGAGGAGGAGAAGAGAGAGAGAAGAGAGAGGAGAGAGAGAGAGAGAGAGAGAGAGAGAGAGGAGAGAGGAGAGAGGGGGGGGGGGGAGGGCTGTTTCTTATGTTAAAATACCTTTAATGCCAATAATGTTTTTTTCACCACTTTTAGTTACACTCTTCATCTTCATTGTAACCGGTACTAAAAGGTTCAAACCAATCCCCCCTCCTCCACAGCACACAGAATCCCCCTGACGGCGCCCCACACCTCTACAAAGTCCCAAAGACGGTTCACCAGCTCACAGTAAGCGATGCTCCAGTGTCAGCCGAACCCGCTTCGGCCCCAGCAGCATAGCTCTGGGATCCTTACACCCACGTCCCCTGCATTTCATGCTTCCTGGTTTTTCCACAATTGCCATTTTTTCCTGCCACAACAGGTAGTTTACTAGGGAGTCCTTCGCATGTTAGCCACACTAAACCTAGGCCCTTCGAACTATAGGCCCCAAGTCAGTACCAACCCAAGCCCTGTACACCACCAACCCACCCCCAGGGAGGGGGGAGAAGAGAGAGAGAATAGAGAGAACGAGAGAGAGGAGAGAGAGAAGAATTACTGTTAATTTGTATTGTTTATTTCACTTTTGTGTATTATCTACTCACTTGCTTTGGCAATGTTAACACATGTTTCCCATGCCAATAAAGCCCCTTGAATTGAATTGAATTGAATTGAATTGAAGATGAGAGAGACGGAGAGAGAGAGAGAGAGAGAGAGAGGAGAGAGAAGAGAGGAGAGAAGGGAGAGGAGAGAGAAGAGAGAGAGAGAGAGAGAGAGAGAGAGAGAGAGAGAGAGAAGAGAGAAGAGAGAGAGAGAGAGAGAGAGAGAGAGAAGAGAGAGAAGAGAGAGAGGAGAGAGAGAGAGAGAGAGGAAAAATCAGCAACAAAAATAGGGAGAAGAGAGGGATATGAAAGAGAGGGATAACAGGAGTTAAAAGAAAGAGATGCTGAAGGTGAGTAATTAGATCCAGAGGAGGGAGATGTGGAGATTTAACCCGTCCTGCACGCTGACTAGCTGTCCTTCCCCCATCTACCGTCAGACTCACACACTGATACACAACGGGCTGGACCAGATGGTACGATACACTCACACTACATAGTCAACAGAAACACACCACACACCAGCCTAGTGAAGTGCTAGCCGAGTCAGTGTTGTTGGATCACTGTGTGTCTAGACACCATGCGGACCACGGCTGGTTAGTTTCAACGCCAGGCTGCCTAATGCATAATTACCACAGACTGGCACCTGGCGGACCAGAGGTCGCTGGGTCCCTTTCGATCGGCTCGTAGCCTCATACACACACACACACACACACACACACACACACACACACCACACACACACACACAACACACACACACACACACACACACACACACACACACACACACACACGACACACACACACACACACACACACACACACCTGAGTTTGGTGTCGATTAGGCCGGCACCGTCAGGCTGGCATCACCTGACTATCCTTGTCCACTCATGCACAATGGCCAGATTACAGCAGCCTCATTACACACGTGTGTGTGTGTGTGTGTTGTGTGTGAGTGTTGTGTGTGTGTGGTTTGTGTGTGTGTTGTGTGTGTGTTGTGTGTGTGCTTGTGTGTGTGGTGTGTGTGTGTGTGTGTGTGTGTCTGTGTGTGTGTGTTGTGTGTGTGTGTTGTGTGTGTGGCCTCTCAGTACATTGGCCACGGGACAGCGGTCTCATTATACAGCCAATCAGTCACTCCATCTCCGATGCAGAAGGGAGAGGTGAGTGATGGGTAATAAAGGTGTTCTAGACTGTTACAGAGGACTGTGGGCGAGGAGGTAAACCAGGGATATAGTGCTAAGGAAAAGTGAGAAAACTGACATGATGAGCAATGATTACAGAAACACTATGCTAACTAACAATGTTCCATAGTGAGTAAAGCTAGACATTTTTAAATGGTATTTGAGTGTGCTACACAACAGTACCGTGCATCACTGGATAAAACAGGATGAAACACTGTCTTTCAGAAGTTGACTCTATTTATAATGTAACCACGTCTCTCAAAGACACCTAGGCCAGTAACCGAAAGGTCGCTGAGTCGACTAGGTGAAAAAATCTGCTGATATGCCCTGAGGAAGCACTTAATCCTAATTGTTCCATGCAGACCCTGGCCGTGTATCAGGGTAACAGACCCTGGCCGGGACCCCAGTCTCCGGGTGTCTCAGGGGTAACAGCCCTGGCCGGACCCCAGTCTCCGAGGGTGTCTCGGGGTAACATGACCCTGGCCGGGACCCCAGTCTCCGAGGGGCTCAGGGTAACAGACCTGGCCGTGACCCCAGTCTCGAGGGTGTCTCAGGGGGTAACAGACCGGCCGGGACCCAGTCTCCGAGGGTGTCTCAGGTAACAGACCCTGGCCGGACCCCAGTCTCCGAGGGTGTCTCAGGGGTAACAGACCCTGGCCGGACCCCAGTCTCCGAGGGTGTCTCAGGGGTAACAGACCCCGGCCGGACCCAGTCTCCGAGGTGTCTCAGGGGTAACAGACCCTGGCCGGACCCCAGTCTCCGAGGGTGTCTCAGGGGTAACATGACCCTGCCGTGACCCCAGTCTCCGAGGTGTCTCAGGGGTAACAGACCCTGGCCGTGACCCCAGTCTCCGAGGTGTCTCAGGGGTAACAGACCCTGGCCGTGACCCAGTCTCGAGGTGTCTCAGGGTAACAGACCCTGGCCTGACCCCAGTCTCCGAGGGTGTTCATGGGTAACAGACCTGGCCGGGACCCCAGTCTCCGAGGTGTCTCAGGGGTAACAGACCCTGGCCGGGCCCCAGTCTCCGAGGGTGTCTCAGGAGGTACAGACCCTGGCCGTGACCCCAGTCTCCGAGGGTGTCTCAGGGTAACAGACCCTGGCCGTGACCCCAGTTCCCGAGGTGTCTCAGGGGTAACAGACCCTGGCCGTGACCCCAGGTCCGAGTGTTCTCAGGGGTAACAGACCCTGGCCGGGACCCCAGTCTCCGAGGGTGTCTCAGGGGTAACAGACCCTGGCCGGGACCCCAGTCTCCGAGGTGTCTCAGGTAACAGACCCTGGCCGTGACCCCAGTCTCGAGGTGTCTCAGGGCTAACAGACCCTGGCCGTGACCCCAGTCTCCGAGGGTGTCTCCAGGGGTAACAGACCCTGGCCGTGACCCCAGTCTCCGAGGGTGTCTCAGGGTAAAACACCTGGCCGGGACCCCAGTCTCGAGGTGTCTCAGGGGTAACAGACCCTGGCCGTGACCCAGTCTCCGAGGGTGTCTCAGGGTAACAGACCTGGCCGTGACCCCAGTCTCCGAGGGTGTCTCAGGGGTAACAGACCCTGGCCGGGACCCCAGTTTCCGAGGGGTCTCAGGGGTAACAGACCCTGGCCGGGACCCAGTCTCCGAGGTGTCTCAGGGGATATGAAATATTTCCAATTCACACATGCTTATTCATTATATGTGTGAAATAGGACAAAAAAAGCACTTATTTAAATTATTATTATTATATTTTGGACTGACTGACTGCTGGCTAGCAGGTAAATTGGTTACACCATCTTGGATATGTTTTGTATCTCCCTTCCTGGCCGGCTGTATTAGTTCCTATGATAGGTGAGCCACAGTGGGTTTCAGACAAATGTCACTCCCTTGCAGGTCCCTATAATTGTATTTTTCAAAATGTCACAGAAGTTGTCACCGTTTTAATTTATCATCGACATTTCATGACATTTTGTTGAGACTAAAAAAATATATTAAAAAGTTTTGCAGGTACATTTTCTTTTTCTACAAAGGAATTTCGTGGACAACTTTTTCCCTCACTAAGACATTTCAGACAACCTTTGCTTCCAGAGACGTTAAACTGAGGATCGAGCATCCATCACCTTTCCTTCCATACTCCAGAGACGTTAGACTGAGGATCGAGCATCCACCACCTTTCCTTCCATACTCCAGAGACGTTAGACTGAGGATCGAGCATCCATCGCCTTTCCTTCCATACTCCAGAGACGTTAGACTGAGGATCGAGCATCCACCACCTTTCCTTCCATACTCCAAGAGACGTTAGACTGAGGATCGAGCATCCATCGCCTTTCCTTCCATACTCCAGAGACGTTAGACTGAGGATCGAGCGTCCACCACTTTCCTTCCATACTTCAGAGACGTTAGACTGGAGGATCGAGCGTCCACCACCTTTCCTTCCATACTCCAGAGATGTTAGACTGAGGATCGAGCATCCACCACCTTTCCTTCCACACTCCAGAGACGTTAGACTGAGGATCGAGCATTCCACCACACCTCTCTGTCATCACCCTGATATTAGTGTTAAAGTCGTCCCAAATGGCACCCTATTCCCTACACAGTGCACTAGTTTTGCCAAAGCCCTATGACATCTCAGAGTGTGTTGTGTGCAGAAGGCAACGAGGCAAGATTGCTGAGCAGAAGATGGCAATCTGCCACTTGAAAGGATCATGCAGACATCCCACCATTTACCATGTAGGTGTGGATTACTTTGGTCCTCTAGAAATCAAACAGGGAAGAGGAAATGTAAAGAACAAACAAAACATGTAAGATCTGATAATGGAACTAACTTCATTGGTACTGAGAGAGACCTTAGAGAAGCTCTATCTGCTTTAACCAAGGCAAGATCCAAGATGCTCTACCTCAGGAAGAAATACAATAGAGTTTCAATCCCCCTGGGGCGTCCCACCACGGAGGAGTCTGGGAAAGGGCCATTGGGATGATTGGCCAGGTGCTCCATTCTGTCCTGAAACAACAGACCCAAGATGAGGGAGGATTCCACACCGTTCTGTGTGAAGTAGAGGCCATTCTAAACAGCTGCCCAATCACCATGGTAACCAATGACCACCTGGATCTAGAAGCCCTCACCCCAAATCACATTTCACTGTTAATGTGGAAAAAACAGATCTGCACATCAGACGGCGTTGGGAACAATTCCATTACATGGCAGATTCATTTAGGAAGAGATGGACAGAGGAGTACCTGCAGTCTTACAAGAAAAAACAAATGGGGCAAAGTGAAACGCTGCTTCCGTGAAGGAGAGATGTGGTCCTGCTGGTGGACCCCATGGCACCACGAAGTGCATGGATACTTGGAAAAGTTACTGAGACCAAGCCTGACTCCAGAGGGTTAGTTGTGCAGTACACCTGAAGACAGTACCAAACATTATGGAAAG
Organism: Salvelinus sp. IW2-2015; assembly: GCF_002910315.2. Taxonomy (NCBI): domain Eukaryota; kingdom Metazoa; phylum Chordata; class Actinopteri; order Salmoniformes; family Salmonidae; genus Salvelinus; species Salvelinus sp. IW2-2015. The sequence goes on along the minus strand of NW_019944317.1, from coordinate 88,105 downwards.
GCCAATATCCAAGATCTGCCTACTGCAAGAAGGTGCAGTCTAAGAGTAAGGCACTTTCAAGTTAAGTAAAGAATTGTTTCTTGATTTCACACAAATGATAATTG
>NW_019944317.1:69038-77574 GCF_002910315.2 Salvelinus sp. IW2-2015 | reverse complement strand
TCCGAGCAATTGCCTGCCTTCTAAACAGCCGGTGGCATGTGGCCTCAGTTCCCCATCACTCCAGCCTAGAGCATTGTGCTTCTGATACCAATCCATCCTCATCCGCGCGTATCACCCCATTTCAGCTTTGCGCACCTCACCATCCAGTTCCTCTCCGCGCTACACTCCCATCACTCCACCTCCCCCCCATCCTCCCCCTAATCCCTCACTCCACCTCCCCCCCATCCCTCCCCATCCTCCCCTACACCCCATCATCTCCACCTCACCTCCCATCCTCCTCTACACACATCACGTCCACCTTCACCCATCCTCCCCCTATACTCATATCACTCCCACCTCACCCCCCACCCCCCCCCCCTCACTCCACCTCACCCCCCCCCCCCGACCCCCCCACATTACACACACCTCGGGTGAGTTTGGGTGGAACCGACCTCCTTCGGCAGTCCATAAACATCTCCTTCGCCTGTCCTGACTCCTTCTCTGTGGGCTGTCCGTGTTGAGTGTGATGTGGCTGTGTGAGGCAGCCAGGTTGGTGGGCCTTCAAAGTTGGTCTGGTACTTCAGAGCACCACTAAAGGATACAAAGAGTGAGAAAAGTTGATGATTTATAAAGAAGGAAGACACAACCCATTCCGCTTCTGAGATTTCTAAAAGTCACAGGTTGCTGTGTTGGGTGTGTGTTAACCTGGGGCAGTTTTAGATTGAGTAATCAAGTGAACTGTGTCAGTTGTAGGTTACTACGACTGTAATAGCACCCTGGTGGCTGACCGAACATCCTGATTGAAGCTCAACGGTCAGTGGGCTCATACGTCTGTTCTACAACCGTCAAGACTTCAACTGCAGCTCAACGTCAGCCTCTGTCAGCTCGACTGTCAGCGTCTGTCAGCTCAACTGGTCAGCTATCTGTTCAGGGTCCGAAGGCGTCCTCGCTCTGTCAGACTTTCAATCGTCAGCCTCTGTCAGGGCTCACGTCAGCTCTGTCGCTCAAGCGTCAGCTCTGTCAGCTCAAACGGGTCAGCTCGTGTCAGTTCAACATCTAGCTCTAGTAGCTCACACGTCAGCTCACGTCAGCTCTGTCAGCTCTCACGTCAGCTCTGTCAGTCAACGTCAGCTCTGTCCGCTCAACGTCAGCTCTGTCGTGCTCCCATCGTCAGGTTCTCAACGTCAAGCTACGGTCAAGACGCCTCCAAACGTCAGCTCTGTCTAGCTCTCAACGTCAGCTCTGTTCAGCTCCAAACTTCAGCTCTTCAGCTCAACGTCAGTGCCTTGTCAGGGGGCCTCCATACCGTCTTCTCTGTCAGGCTCAACGTCAGCTCGTCAGTTTTTAGAGCATTCTCAACGGTCGAGCTCTTGTTCAGCACATCAAGCTCTGTCAGCTCTTAACGTCAGCTTCAACGGTCAGCTCTGATCAGCGCATACGTCACTCTGTCGAGCCTCTTAAGTCAGCTCTGGTCAGTCTCAAACGTACAGACCCTCTGTCAGAGTCAAGCGTCTAGTGTTGCTCAACCGTCAGTGCTGCTGTCAGTGGCTCAGTTGTTGAGATGCAACGTCTAGCTTTCTTCTGCTTCAGATGTAACCTCCTGATCAGTCAACGGTTCTAGCTCATGTATGCTTGTCAACGCTTCCACTGCTGTGCAGTAGTCGAGTCAGCTCTATTCGAGTCTCTCGTAAAGAGTCAGTGCGTCAACGGTTTGAGCTCTGGGTCCAGAGTGGCCTCCATCAGACTACGAAGCCCGCATCTGTCAGTGCTTGCTCAACAAGTCAGAGCTCTACAACGGTCAGTGCATGGCGCAGCACTACAGCGAACTATTCTATGCGTGTCTTCAGAGCAGCTGTCTATGTACCGTATTCGACTCAGTCATGTCAGAGCTTCTACTTTTCGACCAGTCTGTCTAGTTTGTAAAGTTCAGGCTGCAAGGTCGAGTCCATCTGTTTAAGTGCAACGTCAGGCTCTCTGTCAGCTCAACGTCAGCTCTGTCACTCTACACCACGTCCGCTACTGTCAGGCAGGCTTAACGTAGTCATCTCGTGCCTGTCAGTTGTTAACAGTCAAGTACAGCGGCAACCGCTCAGCTCTGTCAGGTCAACGTCAGCCTGTCAGCAGCGTCAACGTCAGGCTTCTGTCAGCTTCAACGTGCAGCTCAACGATCAGCTCTGTCTGCTCAACGTCAGCTCTGTCAGTCAACGTCAGCTCTGACGTCAGCTCTGTCAGGCCAACGTCAGCTCAGACGTCAGCTCTGTCAGACTCCACGTTCAGCTCTGTCAGTCGAAACGGCAGCTCTTCAGCCTCAGGTCAGCTCAACGTCAGCTCAACGTCAGCTCTGTCAGCTCAATGTCACCTCTGTCAGCTCAACGTCAGCTCAACGTCAGCTCTGTCAGCTCAACGTCAGCTCTGTCTGGACTGATGCACTAGTATGACAGTAATGCCATTAAAATGCATTCTATACCTCTCTGTATCCAACACTATGAAAACCTACTGATAGTACTACTCTGTCATGACTAACCCCTTAATCAAGGTGTCCTCGTGCTTYCCAGCCGAAACAGTTCGGAAAAGCTTGGCACACCTGTATTTGGGGATTTTCTCCCATTCTTCTCTGCAGATCCTCTCAAGCTCTGTCAGGTGGGATGGGGAGCGTCGCTGCACAGCTATTTTCAGGTCTATCCAGAGATGTTGGATCGGGTTCAAGTCCRGCTGGGTCACTAAAGGACATTCAGAGACTTGTCCCTAAGCCACTCCTGCATTGTCTTGGCTGTGTGCTTCGGGTCGTTATCCTGTTGGAAGGTGAACCTTCACCCCAGTATGAGATGCTGAGCACTCTGGAGCAGGTTTTCATCAAGGATCTCGCTGTACTTTGCTCCGTTCATCTTTCCCTCGATCCTGACTAGTCTCCCAGTCCCTGCAGCTGAAAGAGAGTCTCTGCTTCACTGTAGGGACCGTGGCAGGTTTCCTTCAGACGTGATGCTTGGCATTCAGGCCAAAGAGTTCAATCTTGGTTCGATCAGACCAAAGAATCTGGTTTCTCATTGTCAGAGTCCTTTAGGTGCCTTTTGGCAAACTCCAAGTGGGCTTTCATGTGCCTTTTACTGAGGAGTGGCTTCCGTCTGGCCACTCTACCATAAAGGCCTGATTGGCAGAGTGCTGCAGAGATGGTTGTCCTTCTGGAAGGTTCTCCCATCTCCACAACGGAACACTGGACCGCTATCAGAGTGACCATCGGGTTCTTGGGCACCTCCCTGACGAAGGCCCTTCTCCCCCGACTGCTCAGTTTGTCCGGGAGGCCAGCTCTAGGAAGAGTCTTGGGGGTTCCAAACTTCTTCCATTTAAGAATGATGGAGGCCACTGTGTTCTTGGGGAACTTTAATGCTGAATAATTTTTKGGGTATCCTTCTCCAGATCTGTGCCTCGACACAATCCTGTCTCTGAGCTCTACGGACAATTCCTTCAACCTCATGGCTTGTTTTTTGCTCTGACATCCACTGTCAACTGTGGGACCTTATATAGGACAGGTGTGTGCCTTTCCAAATCATGTCCAACCAATTGAATTTACCACAGGAGGACTCCAATCAAGTTGTAGAAACATTTAAAGGATGATCACAATGGAAACAGGAGCTCAATTTCAAGTCTAAATTTCGAATCTCATAGCAAAGGGTCTGAATACCTATGTAAATAAGGTATATCTGTTTTTTATTTTTAATACATTTGCAAAAATATCGGGGAAAATTTGTTTTGTTCTTTGTCATTATGGGGTATTGTGATGTCATTATGGGGTATTGTGATGTCATTATGGGGTATTGTGATGTCATTATGGGGTATTGTGTGTAGTTTGATGAGATGTTTTATCTATTTCATCCATTTTAGAATAAGGCTGTAACGTAACAAAATGTGGAAAAAGTCAAGGAGTCTGAATACTTTCCGAATGCATTGTAGATCTTAGTGGTATACCTGGCTCTACAGGTGTCCAAGATGGACAAACATACACTTTTGAAGCATGTTCGTCTATATTTCAACGAAGACTTTTAAAGGAGTCATGCGCAGCACCACTTTGCGTTCGCGCTAGTCCGAGTTTTGGCCTAGCAGCCGACCGAACTGAAGCATGCTGACACCGTTTTAATCAGACACACACACACACACACCACACGCACCACACACACAGCATCGCACAACACACAAGCACACACCACACACCTACAACACACACACACACACAACACCACACACATTCGACACGCACACACAGCACAAGCCCCTGATACCAAAGAGCGATAGAGTTAACTTACCCGACCACATGCACAATCAGTATGATGTAGACACTATGAAGAGTTGGGGTGTACCAAGAATATCTCATAAGGTGAATCACCCTGACAACACAGAGGACATTCACAAACATAATTAATCGCATGAACTCGATCAGGATTACTGTAAGTCCCTCATTAACATCACCACATTTTCATACATCAGATTACACCAACAAGTCCACAACGGCATATTTTCAACATTTTCTGCAGAAAAACTATTTGGGAGTGCTTGGAGATGACAGAAATACAAGTTGTGAGGAAAAAGCAGAACCAAAGAGAGGATAAATGACCAGTGGAGAAGAGCGGCAGAAGAGAGTAGTCAGCAGCATAACAATTAGTAGATGAGAGACACACGCCTTTTCACTTTACAGGGTCTCATAACCCAGTGACGCAGTGGTTCAGGTGTGCGTGTACAGTGTGTGGTGTGTGGTGTGTGTTGTGCTGGAGTGTGTGTGTGTGTGTCGTGTGTGTGTGTGTTTGTGGTGTGTGTGCTGTGTACAAACAACTTCCCCCAATAAAAGCACACACTTTACACCAAACAACAGTTGAAACGCAGTCACCCTCCAAGAACGCTCTGAACACCCATGACCCATGACCCATGACCCATGACACCCATGACCACACCCTTTGAACATCAGTGTCTCCCTAAAATACTGGGACTCACACCCACACCCTCTATACACACACACCCACACCCTCTATACACACACACACACACACACACACACACACACGCTGACCTAAGGCCTAAGTGGAACTGCCTCTGATCCTGCATTAAATTACAACAGGCAAGGCAGAAGACACCACAATCAGGACCCAGTCTAAATCAAAGCACAGGACCTCTCCTTGCCGCCCCCTGTGACCTCAGTTATGACATAGGTTTGGCCACGCTGGTAGTTGGTCCCTTTATCCTGGCCATCTAAGACTGACAGACACACATTTAAGAAATTTAGCAGATGCTCTTGTCCAGGGTAACTTAAGAGTTTTACCTGATGCAGTAGGAAGAGGCAGTGAACATCAGGAAGAGGATGAGGACCAATAGGATACCAGTGATCCCCGGGACTAAACCACATCCACCAATCAGAGAACAGAGAGACAAGAGTTATAACATTATTAACCAATCAGAGAACAAAGTGACAGATTCATAACAAAGAGACAGATTCATAACATTACTAAACATTCAGTGAACAAAGAGACAGTCATAACATAATTAACCAATCAGAGAACAAAGAGACAGATTCATAACATGAATAACCAATCACAGAACAGAGAGAGTCATAAAATGATTAACCAATCAGAGAACAGAGACAAAACTGTGATGACATCATTATTTGTTGTGTTAGATAGTTGAGTAAGGGAATAGGGAAGGTTTTCAGACTGGACTAGACTACCAGGAAGGGAATAGAGAAAGTTTTCAGACTGGACTACACTACCAGGAAGGGAATAGGGCAGGTTTTCAGACTGGACTAGACTACCAGGAAGGGAATAGAGAACGTTTTCAGACTGGACTACATTACCAGGAAGGGAATAGGGAAGGTTTTCAGACTGGAATAGACTATCAGGAAGAGGCTAGGACTATGACTACCAGGAAGGGAATAGGGTAAGTTTTTCAGACTGGACTAGACTACCAGGAAGGGAATAGGGAAGGTTTTCAGACTGGACTACACTACCAGGAGGAAGGATAGGGAAGGTTTTCAGACTGGCCTACACTACCAGGAAGGGATAGGGAAAGCGTTTTCAGACTGGACTACACTTACCAGGAAGGGAGATAGGGAAAGGTTTTCAGACGGGACTAGACTACCAGGAGAGGCTAAGGAAGGTTTTCAGACTGGGACTACGACTACCAGGAAGAGGCTAAGGAAGGTTTTCAGACTAGGACTACCCGGAAGTGACTAGACAATGTGTGATTTTTTGGGCCGTTTTGAAGGTAACATTTACTTGGATAGCCACTGTAGATGGTCTTACCAGGACTTGTAGACTGTAGGATTTATTTCAGATTTGATATTCTTTCATCACATTCCCAGTGTGTCAGAAGTTTACATACATCACTAGTGTTTTGGTAGCTTGCTTAAACTTGTTTAACTTGGTCAAACTTTTGGGTAGCCTTCCACAAGCTTCCACAATAAGTTGGGTGGATTGTAGCCCGATTCTCCTGACAGAGCGGATGTAACTGAGTCAGGTTTGTAGGCCTTTGCTCGCACAGGCGCTTTTTCAGTTCTGCCACAACATGTTCTACTACAGGATTGAGGTCAGGGCTTTGTGATGGCCACTCCAATACCTTGATTTGTTGTCCTTAAGCCATTTTGCCACAACTTTGGAAGTATGCTTGGGGTCATTGTCCATTTGGAAGACCCATTTGCGACCAAGCTTTACTTCCTGACTGATGTCTTGAGATGCTGCTTCTATATATCCCATCATTTTCCATTCCTCATGATGCAATCTATTTTGTGACGTGCACCAGTCCCTCCTGCAGCAAAGACACCCACAACATGATGCTGCCACCCCGTGCTTCACGTTGGGATGGTGTTCTTCGGCTTGCAAGCCCACCTTTTTCCTCCAAACATACAATGGTAATTATGAAAATAGTTTATTTTTGTTTCATCAGACCAGAGGACATTTCTACAAAAGCATGTTCTTTGTCCCCATGTGCAGTTCAACCGTAGTCTGCTTTTTTTATGCCGTTTTGGAGCGTGCTTCTCCCTTGCTGAGCGGCCTTTCAGGTTATGTCATATAGGACTCGTTTTACTGTGGATATAGATACTTTGTACCTGTTTCCTCCAGCATTTCACAAGGTCCTTTGCTGTTGTTCTGGGATTGATTTGCACTTTTTGCACAAAAGTACGTTCATCTCTAGGAGACAGAATGGGTCTCCTTCCTGAGCGGTATGATGGCTGCGTGGTCCCATGGTGTTTATACTTGCGTACATTGTTTGTAAGATGAACGTGGTACCTTCAGGCATTTGGAAATTGCTCCCAAGGATGAACTAGACTTGTGAGGTCTACAATTTTCTTTCTGAGGTCATGGCTGATTTCTTTTGATTTTCCCATGATGTCAAGCAAAGAGGCACTGAGGTTGAAGGTAGGCCTTGAAATACATCCACAGGTATACCTCCAATTGGACTCAAATGATGTAACGGCTCTCGTTGGTGGTAGAAAGAGTGGACCAAGGCGCAGCGTGGTAAGCGTAACTCGTCTTTTTATTGATGCACCAAAAAATAATAATGACAAAAAAAACGAAAGCGAACAGTTCTGTCAGTACAGACACTAAACAGAAAACAAGATCCACAAAACCAAAAGGAAATGACAACTTATATATGATCCCCAATCAGAGACAACGATAGACAGCTGCCCTCTGATTGGGAACCACACTCGGCCAAAAACAAAAAATAGAAAACATAGACTTTCCCGAGTCACACCTGACCTAACCAAACATAGAGAATAATAAGGATCTCTAAGGTCAGGGCGTGACAATGATGTCAATAGCCCGTCAGAAGCTTCTAAGCCATGAAATCATTTTCTGGAATTTTCCAAGCTGTTTAAAGGCACAGTCAACTTAATATATGTAAACTTCTGACCCACTGGAATTGTGATACAGTGAATTATAAGTGAAATAATCTGTCTGTAAACATTGATGGAAAAATTACTTGTGTCATGCACAAAGTAAATGTCTAACCGACTTGCCAAAACTATATTTTGTTTGACAAGAAATGTGTGGAGTGGTTGAAAAATGAGTTTTGAATGACTCCAACCTAAGTGTATGTAAACTTCCAACTTCAACTGTATATTCTTGTGCTGGCTGAGCAGAGCTGTTTTCAAGGAAGCTGTCAAGGAAGGGAGATTGTGTTTATCTGGACCTTCTGCCTCCACCTACCGTCAACCAGTCATGCCAATAGGAGCTATACGGAGCGATACGGAGCTATACGGAGCGATACGGAGCTATACGGATATACGGAGCATACGGAGCTATACGGAGCGATCGGAGTATACGGAGCTACGGCGCTATAACGGCGCTATAACGGCGCTCTACACGCTATAACGGAGCGATACGGAGCTATACGGAGCTATCGGAGCCTCCGCATTGTTGAAAGATTTGGGCAACGCACGGCGATGCAGTACGGAGCTCAATTTGGCCTCTGCATGCCTCTGGAGGCTCCGCAATTGTGTCACACCCTCCATATGGAGCCTCCGACCACATTTTTGGCTCTACGCATAAATTGGCTTTAAATGTAACTTTACCGCTAA
>NW_019944317.1:63781-69013 GCF_002910315.2 Salvelinus sp. IW2-2015 | reverse complement strand
TTAGGGTAAGGTTTTTCAGACTGGACTAGACTACCAGGAAGAGGCTAAGGAAGGTTTCAAGTCTGGACTACATTACCAGCGAAGGGAATAGGGAAAGTTTCAGACTGGAAAGACTATCAGGAAGAGGCTAAGGAAGGTTTTCAAGTCTGGACTACACTACCAGGAAGGAAAAGGGAAGGTTTCAAGAATGGACTAGACTACAGGAAGGGAATAGGGCAGGTTTTCAGACTGGAATAGACTATCAGGAAGAGTTAGGGTAAGTTTTCAGACTGGACTACATTACCAGGAAGGGAATAGGGCAGTTTCAGATGGAATAGACTATCAGGAAGGAAAGGAAGGTTTTCAGACTGGACTTACATTACCAGAAGGGAAAGGGAAGTTTTCAGACTGGACTAACCAGGAAGGGAATAGGGAAGGTTTTCAGACTGGAATAGACTATCTGGAAGAGGTTAGGGATAGTTTTTTCAGACTGGACTACACTATCAGGAAGAGGCTAAGGAAGGTTTTCAGACTGGGACTACACTACCAGGAAGGGGAATAGGGAAGGTTTTCAGACTAGACTACCGGAAGTGCCACAACTGTTGATTATTTTGGGCCGTTTTGAAGTAACATTTTACTTGGATAGTCCATCTGTAGATGGTACAGACTGTAGACTGTACGGATTTATTTCAGATTTGATTTCTTTCATCACATTCCCAGTGTGTCAGAAGTTTACATACACTCACTAGCTTGTTTTGGGTAGCCTTCCCAAGCTTCCACAATAAGTTGGGTGGATTGTAGCCCGATTCTCCTGACAGAGCGGATGTAACTGAGTCAGGTTTGTAGGCCTCCTTGCTCCGCACACGGCGCTTTTTCAGTTCTGCCACAATGTTCTACAGGATTGAGGTCAGGGCTTTGTGATGGCCACTCCAATACCTTGACTTTGTTGTCCTTAAGCCATTTTGCCACAACTTTGGAAGTATGCTTGGGTCATGTCCATTTGGAAGACCCATTTGCGACCAAGCTTTAATTCCTGACTGATGTCTTGAGATGCTGCTTCTATATATCGCATCATTTTCCATCCTCATGATGCATCTATTTTGTGACGTGCACCAGTCCCTCCTGCAGCAAAGCACCCCACAACATGATGCTGCCCCCCCGTGCTTCACGGTTGGGATGGTGTTCTTCGGCTTGCAAGCCCTCACCCTTTTTCCTCCAAACATACAATGGTAATTATGTACCAAATAGTTCTATTTTTGTTTCATCAGACCAGAGGACATTTCTCCAAAAGTCGATCTTTGTCCCATGTGCAGTTTCAACCGTAGCTGGTTTTTTTTGGCGGTTTTGGAGCAGTGTCTTCTTTCCTTGCTGAGCGGCCTTTCAGGTTATGTCAATATAGGACTCGTTTTACTGTGGATATAGTACTTTGTACCTGTTTCCTCCAGCATCTTCACAAGGTCCTTTGCTGTTGTTTCTGGGATTGATTTGCACTTTTTGCACCAAAGTACGTTCATCTCTAGGAGACAGAATTGGTCTCCTTCCTGAGCGGTATGAGATGCTGCGTGGTCCCATGGTGTTTATACTTGCGTACTATTGTTTGTAACAGATGAACGTGGTACCTTCAGGCATTTGGAAATTGCTCCCAAGGATGAACTAGACTTGTGGAGGTCTACAATTTTCTTTCTGAGGTCATGGCTGATCTTCTTTTGATTTTCCCCATGATGTCAAGCAAAGAGGCACTGAGGTTGAAGGTAGGCCTTGAAATACATCCACAGGTATACCTCCAATTGACTCAAATGATGTACGGCTCTCGTTGGTGGTAGAAAGAGTGGACCAAGGCGCAGCGTGGTAAGCGTACATCGTCTTTTTATTGATGACACCAAAACAAAATATATGACAAAAAAAACGAAAGCGAACAGTTCTGTCAGTCAAGACACTAAACAGAAAACAAGATCACCAACAACCAAAGAGAAAATGACAACTTATATATGATCCCAATCAGAGACAACGATAGACAGCTGCCTCTGATTGGGAACACACTCGGCCAAAAACAAAGAAATAGAAAACATAGACTTTCCACCGAGTCACACCCTGACCTAACCAAACATAGAGAATAATAAGGATCTCTAAGGTCAGGGCGTGACAAATGATGTCAATAGCCCGTCAGAAGCTTCTAAGCCATGAAATCATTTTCTGGAATTTTCCAAGCTGTTTAAAGGCACAGTCAACTTAATATATGTAAACTTCTGACCCACTGGAATTGTGATACAGTGAATTATAAGTGAAATAATCTGTCTGTAAACAATTGATGGAAAAATTACTTGTGTCATGCACAAAGTAAATGTCTAACCGACTTGCCAAAACTATATTTTTGTTGACAAGAAATGTGTGGAGTGGTTGAAAAATGAGTTTGAATGACTCCAACCTAAGTGTATGTAAACTTCCAACTTCAACTGTATATTCTTGTGCTGGGCTGAGCAGAGCTGTTTTCAAGGAAGCTGTCAAGGAAGGGAGATTGTTTTATCTGGACCTTCTGCCTCCACTACCGTCAACCAGTCATGCCATAACGGAGCTATACGGAGCGATACGGAGCGATACGGAGCGATACGGAGCTATACGGAGCTATACGGAGCATTACGGAGTATACGGAGCGATACGAGCTATACGGAGCTATACGGCGCTATAACGGCGCTATAAGGCGCTCTACACGCTATAACGGAGCGATACGGAGCAGCTATACGGAGCCTCCGCATTGTTGAAAGATTTGGGCAACGCACGCGATGCAGTACGGAGCTCAATTTGGCCTCTGCATGCCTCTGGAGGCTCCGCAATTGTGTCAACCCTCCATATGGAGCCTCCGACCACTTTTTGGCTCTAGCATAAATTGGCTTTAAATGTAACCTTAACCCTAACCTGATTCTAAACCTAGCCCTAACCATAACCATAACGTTAGCAAGCAGAGCATCTACACATGGAAAATCAGACTATCCAATAAAGTGTGACCTTTTTTGCGGTGTGTGTGTGTATATGTGTGTGTGTGTTGTTTGTGTGTGTGTGTGTGTGTGTGTGTGGTGTGTGTGTGTGTTGTGTGTGGTGTGTGTGTGTGTGTGTGTGTGTGTGTGTGTGTGTGTGTGTGTGTGTGTGTGTTGTGTGTGTGTGTGTGTGTGTGTGTGTGTGTGTGTGTGTGTGGTGTCTAGTACTGTCAGAAAGACAGAGTTCCCCCTCTCTTCTTGGCATAGTGCCACCCTAATCTCAAACACATTCATCAGTTTATGGTTACATGGAAAACATATGGAACCAAGACATAATGCTGTACACGCCCCTCGGCTAGGCAACCCACTGTGAAACAGTACAGTTTATTATAGGGAACCCCGCAGACTCACCTGTAGTCAGAATGATGAGTCTGGGGTCCTGGGGAAGAAAACCGCAAGTTAACACAGGTTGTGTGTGAGTGGTGTGTTGTGAGTGTGGCACATCTATACCTCTCCCCTGTAGCGAGCAACGTTGAGAGAAGGAACTCTTCTGAGTACCTGACGCTGAAGTTGACCAAGTTGAACAGATGAGCTGAATACGTGCACAACTGGGCGACACATCACAACAGTGGTTTACAACAGAGCAAAACTCACTCTCATACACACATCTCTTTCTCTATTCAGCATACTCAACAATGAGACACATGGGGACGGTGGAGGTGTGGATCTCTCACTATCAGCCGTATCCCTCTGTAACCTTTACCCTAACCCTGATTCTAAACCTAGCCCTAACCATAACCATAACGTTAGCAAGCAGAGCATCTACACATGGAAAATCCAGACTATCCAAATAAAGTGTGACCTTTTTGCGTGTGTGTATATGTGTGTGTGTGTATATGTGTGTGTGTGTGTGTGTGTGTGTGTGTCTAGTACTGTCAGAAAGACAGAGTTCCCCCTCTCTTCTTGGCATAGTGCCACCCTAATCTCAAACACATTCATCAGTTTATGGTTACCATGGAAACACATATGGAACCAAGACCATAATGCTGTACACGCCCCTCGGCTAGGCAACCCACCTGTGAAACAGTACAGTTTATTATAGGGGAACCCCGGCAGACTCACCTGTAGTCAGAATGATGAGTCTGGGGTCCTGGGGAAGAAAACCGCAAGTTAACACAGGTTGTGTGTGAGTGTGTGTGTGTGAGTGTGCACATCTTACCTCTCCCCTGTAGCGAGCAACGTTGAGAGAAGGGAACTCTTCTGAGTACCTGACGCTGAAGTTGACCACGTTGACCAGATGAGCTGATACGTGCACAACTGGGCGACACATCACAACAGTGGTTTACAACAGAGCAAAACTCACTCTCATACACACATCTCTTTCTCTATTCAGCATACTCAACAATAGCAATGGGGGGGGGAAATCGATACAGTCACATATCGCAATATTATTTTGGACGATATTATATAGAAACTTTGACTTCAAGTATTGATTTGTAGCAATATGTTTGTTTTTTGTTTTTGCTAGGTAGCGTTAGCTTGTTCTCCATCTTCTTTTTAAATAGTGAGCCAACATGTTTTCAGTCTTTCCATGACTGATCAAAACTGTCATACTCTCTCTGCAGCAGATATATACCCTTAAAACCCTTTAACCTAACTCCTAACCTAACTCCTAACTCCTAACCTAACTCCTAACCTTAACACCTAACCTTAACCATTTAACCTAACTCCTAACATTAACCCTTTAACCTAACTCCTAACCTTAACTCCTAACCTAACTCCTAACCTTAACCTTAGTATTATAATAGTATAACATTTCGCTGAATCGAAATATATAATCATTTTGGTCCATCATCCATTCTTGGAAAGATCACTGTCAAGTTTTGACTATTGCATGGTACGTAGTTGCAGATATCGGTACAAATATACCATTCCGATTCACATTACAACAAATAATAGTATGTCTAAACGAAATAACTATACAAAATACGACCATGACCTAGAATATAACATCTCAGCACAATAAACCCCAATTTCTCTAACCACTAATATCGCCAATGGTCGCTTTAGTAAGAAAGACGCCTAACACTAAACAATTTCCGGGCTCAACGAGCCGGGAGTGCGCAAAGCAACTCTAAGCACTGCATTCTAAGTGCTAGAGGCCGTCACTACAGACCCTGGATTCAAATTCCATGCTGTATCCCAAACTGGCCAGTGATGGAGAACGAGTCTCTTCAAATGTTGGCCCTGAGTAGGGCCCGTCCACTCCAATCTTCCTCGC
>NW_019944317.1:54990-57327 GCF_002910315.2 Salvelinus sp. IW2-2015 | reverse complement strand
TACACTGAACATACATATAACACAACAGGGAAAGTGTTGGTCCCATGTTTCATGAGCTGAAATAAAAGATCCCGGACATTTTCCATACACACAAAAAAACGAATTTCTCTCAATTTTGTTGCATATCAATATTGTGGTGTATCAAGAAGCTGACTAAACAGCATGATCATTACACAGGTGCACCTTGTGCTGGGGACAATAAAAGGCCACTCTAAAATGTGCAGTTACGTCACACAACACAATGTCACAGATGTCTCAAGTTTTGAGGGAGTGTGCAACTGGCATGCTGACTGTAGGAATGACCACCAGAGCTGTTGCCAGAGAATTGAATGTTCATTTCTCTACCATAAACCGCCTCCAACGTTGTATTAGAGAATGTGTCACTATGTGAGACCAGTACAAATKAAAACGTATGCATTCCCTACTTTAAGTCGCTCTGGATAAGAGCATCTGCTAAACTGTAAATCCATAGATTAGAGCATAATACACTTACTTCAATTGACTGATTTGRAACTGTTGCGTTTACATTTTTGTTCAGTATAGAATCGTGAGAATCAAAATACATATTRTATTGGTACCTAATTAACATGATAATATCGTATCGTGAGGTCCCTGGCATTTCCCAGCCCTACTCACCAATACATCCTTACTGGGTCACTGAGCGACACACACACACACACATCTCTTTGTCTATTCAGCATACATCTTCCTGAGTCACTGAGCGACACACACACACACACACATACTTATCTCTCTGACATCATGGCTTAAACATGCATTTCCCCAACAGCTGACACAGACAAGGGGTAGTTATCGCTCTCTCCTCCTCCCCCTCTCTCTCCCCCTCTCTCTCTCTCTATTCACCTTCAATTACCCTCTCCATGTCTTCCCCCTGCCTCCTCGTTCTCCCTTTGTTCTCCATTGTTCCCTGGGTGTAATTGGTTGTGTCAGGAGTTTGTGCAATTAGAAGCATTTACATCTCGCACATGCCGAGGAGAGCAGGCTGCGGGGTGAGGGAGGCCGGGAAGAGGAGAGAGGGGGAGAGAGGGTTAAGGGGGGGGTTGAGGGAGACCGGGGAGAGACCAGCTCCCGATGACGTCAGTGAGGCAGCTGTGTGGGAAGAGGAGAGAGGGGGAGGGAGAGAGGGTTAAGGGGGGGGTTGAGGGAGACCGGGGAGAGACCAGCTCCCGATGACGTCAGTGAGGCAGCTGTGTGTGTCCCTCTCTCACTCATTATCTCTCTCTCTCTCACACACACACACACGTACACACGCACATACACACACAGCTCTATGTCCCCTGGAAGAGCTGGAAACTCTCAGAATCTGAATGCATATGGGCATTTCCATCTAGAAGGATCCATGAGCACCAACATGGCAAGTTCATAGGAGCATATCAAATTGTGTGTCAAATAAAAACTAAGAGTCTATATTTTAAGGAAAGAAGTCATTGATACATTTTTCAACCATTTTCCATCTTAAAAATGAGGCATAAGTGACGGTTTTGATTTCTGCATGAACAGATGGAAAAGGGCTCTTTGAAAACATCAAGCAGAAAAAGTCTTGAAAAGTTTTAGAAATACATCACAACACAATCATGTAATAACATAAAGACCCCTCCCAACTAACATCAACACTTAGATTTCATTTTGGAGAAATTGTTTACCTTCTGTAAGTTTAAGAATATATTGCCTTGTGCCTTGTAATTCYGTTACCAAAAAGACACATATCTTGGAAGATATTTTCACATTTCTCTCCCTCGTGTGAAGGGAGGATTAGGAACGTWCACAGAAGTAACAAGTAACAAGTAGACCTACCAATTAGTTCTAGTGATTTTACTGGTATCAATTTTGTTTATGAATTATTCATTTGGTAACGGAATTATCGCAGTTGAATTGGCTACAATGGAAAATCATAATAATGACAAACCACAGTTGGGTCACCTGCTACTGTCCTCCYTTCCACTGGCATACAGCTCATAGCTGTTTCAATCTCTTTCTGTCTTCTGGAAGTCAAGAGTCTTTTAACAGTCTGAGACTGGACAACTACTCTAATCCATTCTACCCCACTCTACTCTACTCTGCTGTATTGTACTGTACTGTACTCTACTCTGCTCTACTCTACTCTGCTGTATTGTACTGTACTGTACTCTACTCTGCTCTACTCTACTGAACTCTAATCTACTATACCCTACTCTACTGAACTCTAATCTAGTCTACCATACTCTACTCTGCTGTATTGTACTGCACTGTACTCTACCGTGATCTGCTGTGCTGTGCTGTGATGTCCAAACTTGTGAAACATGAGGACAATGACATTCATGTCCATAATTATGCATG
>NW_019944317.1:35748-50748 GCF_002910315.2 Salvelinus sp. IW2-2015 | reverse complement strand
AAGATAACCAATGGAAACATAAAATGTATATAGGTCAGAAATTTTTGTGAAAAGCACAGTTACAAATAGAAATCAAACTGGATGGACATCAGAAAATAGATAAGAATAAAAAAAACAAAATATAACTATTGTATAGATTGTTTGTAAAATCTGCTATAAAATTAATAAACTCACAGTAGAAGCCTAAATGTAATTGGTTTATTAGTTTACTCCAATTGAGGGAGGGGTGGTAGGGTTTGAGGGGAATAATAAAGGTATATTCTAAAAAAACGTCATTGTACCCCAGTTGGAAGTCGGAAGTTTACATACACTTGAGGTTGGAGTCTTAAAACTTCATTTTTTAACCCACTCCACAATTTATTGTTAACAAACAATTATAGTTTTGGCAAGTCGCGTTAGGATCTTACTTTGTGCATGACAAAAGTAATTTTTTTCAAAAAATTGTTTAAGACAAATTATTTAACTTATAACTTCACTGTATCACAATTTCCAGTGGGTAAGAAGTGTACATACACTAAGTCTGACTGTGCACTTTAACAGCCTGTGGAAAATTCAGAAAATTATGTCATGGCTTTAGAAGCTTCGTGATGGCGCTATTCGACATATTTGAGCCCAATTGGAGTGTACCTGTGGATGTATTTAAAGGCCTACCTTCGAACTCAGTGCCTCTTTGTTGACATCATGGGAAAATCAAAAGAAATCAGCAAACCTCAGAAAAAAAATTGTAGACCTCCACAAGTCTGGTTCATCCTTGGGTGCAATTCCAAACATGAAAGGTACCACGTTACCTGTAAAGACAATAGTACGCAAGTATAAACACCATGGGACCACGCAGCCGTCATACCGCTCAGGAAGGAGACCCATTCTGTCTCCTAGAGATGAACGTACTTTGATGCGAGAAGTTGCAAATCAATCCCATAAACAACAGCAAAGGACCTTGTGAAGAGCTGGAGAAACCGGTAACAAGTATCTATATCCACAGTAAAACGAGTCCTATATCGACATAACCTGGAAAGGCCGCTCCAGCAAGAAAGAAGCCACTGCTCTAAAACCGCCAATAAAAAAGCAGACTACGGTTTGCAAATGCACATGGGAAAAGATCATACTTTTTGTAGAAATGTCATCTGGTCTGATGAAACAAAATAAGAGCTGTTTGGCCATAATTACCATCGTATGTTTGGAGGAAAAGGGTGAGGCTTTGCAAAACCAAGAACACCATTCCAACCGTGAAGCACGGGGTGGAGCATCATGTTGTGGGGTGCTTTGCTGCAGGAGGGATGGTGCACTTCACCAAAATAGATGGCTTTAATGAGGAAGGAAAAGTATGCTGGATATATTGAAGCAACATCTTCAATACATCAGTCAGGAAGTTAAAAGCTTGGTCGCAAATGGGTCTTCCAAATGGACAATGACCCCAAGCATACTTCCAAAGTTGTGGCAAAATGGCTTAAGGACAACAAAGTCAAGGTATTGGAGTGGCCATCACAAAGCCCTGACCTCAATCTCTGTAGAACATTTGTGGCAGAACTGAAAAAGCGTGTGAGAGCAAGGAGGCCTACAAAACCTGACTCGGTTACACCAGTTCTGTCAGGAGGAATGGGCACAATCCACTCAACTTATTGTGGGAAGCTTGTGGAAGGCTAGACAAAACCTTTGACCCAAGTTAAACAATTTAAAGGCAAGGCTACCAAATACTAATTGAGTGTATGTAAACTTCTGACCCACTGGGAATGTGATGAAAGAAATAAAAGCTGAAATAAATCCTTCTCTCCTTCTCAGAATAATCCTACCATTATTCTGAATTTCACCTTCTTAAAAAAAGTGATGATCCTAACTGACCTAAGACAGGGAATTTTCACTAGGATTAAATGTCAGGAATTGTGAAAAACTTAAATGTATTTGGCTAAGGTGTATGTAAACTTCCAGCTTCAACTGTATGTGGTCTGTCGTAGGGTAACGTGGTAAAAAGCCAACTTGAAATTTTCTTAGGACATTTTTTTCTGCTGTTAACGTTAATGATCATGCAGAGGATTTTCCCAAGGTTGCTAGTGATGTATACCAACGGTAGTTATTGGGGTCAATTTGTCTCCACTTTTGTGGATTGGGGTCATCAGTCCTTGGTTTCAAGTATTGGGAAGATATTTGATCATTTCATTAGGATACCATCAACCCACAGGCCTTTTTGGGTTGAAGGGTTTGTATTTTGTCCTGTAGTTCATACTGAACAAAAATATAAATCCAACATGTAAAGTGTTGGTCCATGTTCATGAGCTGAAATAAAAGATCGCAGAAATTTTCCATTTGCACAAAAAGCGTATATTTCTCTCTAATTTTGTGCACAAATTTGTTTACATCCCTGTTAGTGAGCATTTATCTTTTGCCAAGATAATCCATCCACCTGGAAGGTGTTGCATATCAAGAAGCTGATGAAAACAGCATGATCATTAACACAGATGCAACTTGTGCTGGAGAACAATAAAGGCATCTAAAATGTGCAGTTCTGTCACACAACACAATGCCACAGATGTCTCAAGTTTTGAGGGAGCGTGCAATTGGCATGCTGACTGCAGGAATGACCACCAGAGCTGTTGCCAGAGAATGTGACGAGATCCTGAGGACTATTGTTGTGTCATTTATCTGCTGCCATCACCTCGTGTTTCAGCATGATAATGCACGGCCCCATGTCGCAAGGATCTGTACACAATTCCTGGAAGCTGAAAATATCCCAGTTCTTCCATGGCCTGCATACTCACCAGACATGTCACCCATTGAGCATGTTTGGGATGCCCTGGATCAACTTGTACGACAGCGTGTTCCAGTTCCCGCCAAAATCCAGCAACTTCACACAGCCATTGAGGAGGATTGGGACAACATTCCACAGGCCACAATCAACAGCCTGATCAACTATATGCGAAAGAGATGTGTCGCGCTGCATGAGGCAAATGGTGGTCACACCAGATACTGACTGGTTTTCTGATCCACGCCTCTGCCTTTTTTTTAAGGTATCTGTGACCAACAGATGCATATCTGTATTCCCAGTCATGTGAAATCCCTAGACTAGGGCCTAATGAATTTATTTCAATTGACTGATATCCTTATATGAACTGTAACTCAGTAAAATCTTTATATTTTTGTTCAGTGTAATTGGAGAATCCAGTGGGTTCTGGTAGTCTTTAATAGCTGACTCTAAACTGTTTAATTGATCATGTATGTGTTTTTGCTGTTTGTTCTTTGTGTTTCTCTCTCTCTGTCTCTCTCGCTCTGCCTCAGTCTCTCTGCCTCAGTCTCTCTGTCTCAGTCTCTCTGCCTCAGTTCTCTGCCTGTCTCTCTGTCTCAGTCTCAGTCTCTCTGTCTCAGTCTCTCTGCCTCAGTTTCTCTGCCTCAGTTTCTCTGCCTGTCTCTCTGCCTCAGTCTCTCTGTCTCAGTCCTCTGTCTCAGTCTCTCTGTCAGTCTCTCTGCCTCAGTCTCTCTGTCTCAGTCTCTCTGTCTCAGTCTCTCTGCCTCTCTCTCTGCCTCAGTCTCTCTCTGTTCTCAGTCTCTCTGTCTCAGTCTCTCTGCCTCAGTTTCTCTGCCTCAGTTTCTCTGCCTGTCTCTCTGCCTCAGTCTCTCTGGCTCTCTCTCTGCTCTCTCTTCTCTCTCTCTCTCTCTCTCTCTCTCTCTCTGTCTTTCTCTTTCTACACATGTGTAAAGCTGCTACCCAGGAATTCATTCAGAGACCAGTGGCGTGCCCACACTTGCCCTTCTAGAAGTATGAGGAGTGTATGAAGGACTCACCTACTTCATACAGATAGCCTGCCAGAGGTGTGTGGGGGAGTTACTGCCTTTTAGATAGAACTTCCATATTTGTTTTGCACTAGAGTTTTTGCACTAGAGTTTTTCCTGGTCAGGCCATGTAGTCAGGAACAACTCCTGGYCCTAGATTATGACCACTGGTACCAGTGTCACTGAGCTAGGGCTAAGGATCCTGACAGTCTCCCTTAATGCTCTTTTAGACCAGGTTCAGCTGTGGAATGGTAACTGTATGCAAAGTATAACCAGAACATCAGAGTTATATTTAAATAAAAACATTTATATTAGCGTGAGAGGCCAATAGACCAAACAGTCAAGAAAATATGTCTCACAACATTTAAATGGAATTTGTTTGATTTGTGAAGGACAAGTAGCTGTTTTAGTGGCCTAAACCGGCGACCCACAACGACATGTGACAACAAATACACCATGCTCACAGAGCGTCAACTGAATGTCACCAAGTCTCTGGGCTCCATCCAGTGTCTTAATATAAATATCAGCTACTGAATAGGAACCCCCTAACCCTAAAATTAAAGGAGACGTTTGTGTGTATGGGTGTTACATACAGTACATACACACACCCCATACACCAGGAGTTCCCCAAATGACGGCCAGCGGTTTCTCTGCCTCAGTTTTATTTGRCCCCCCAAGTTTTCTAAGCAAAAATATTTTTTTTAATCCAAGAAATCAGCTCCAGCTGATTTTAATTTGTGTAACCTGTTCCCAAGTATTCCCACGCATAATAGAGAGACACGTGATCGTATACAAATGTCAGCAAGGTTTGAAAATATTATGTTTTAGTCAAATATTATCTCTGTTAGGGTTTTTTGCGGTCTATCTGCAGTCTACAAATGATTTGTAATTATGTTACGGCCCCGACCATCCGCTCAAGAAGCTGTATCTAGTTGATCACGGCCATACATTCTGTTCTGGGATCACGGTATAATAGCAGTGTGCTGGACTGGCGTCTTACCCCGAGCATCTGATGGAGGTAGTGGTACTGCTGCCCACAGTAGTACAATAGGAACGTCCTCATGAACAGCAAGGTGTTAGCGCCCAGCCACAGCACCTAACACACACACACACACACACACACACACACAAACAAGATGTCAGTGGTGCTGCTGATGATGATGAAGATGATGATGAAGATGATTATTGATAATGATTGATGATGACAACATCCAACCGCCACAGCACTCTCTTTCATGTGTTAGGCTGCTTTCCAATTTCCAGTTAGGATCGAGATTGTAAATTGCAACAGCTCCACTCAGTTACTTTTCTTTGCAATAGTAAAAACATGTCATAACAGTGTAATACTGTAATAAAAGTGTTGTCTCGGGATTAGGTTGTACTATTCTTACCAGAACCAAGTGTTTTCCTCCCTCGTTCGCGACCCAACTCCGCACTGACAAAGCCATGTTTCAGCCTCACCGACCGCCGCCAAGTTTTCCAGTTTGGGAGTTTACGGAAAATCAATCCCTTTTGTTTGACTCCGAATCTCCTCCTACCAGTGAGTGACACAAACCCGTCTGTTTGCGGATCATTCCCGATAAACTGGCACTCGAATGTCTCGCATGTCTTTGGGGGGCATTTCTGTCCCGGCGTCCTTGTGCACAGCGTGGAGTGTTTTAGCACCGGCGAACCGGCTTGTCGTTTTCTCCTCCTCCCCTCTCTCTCTTTCTCCCCAGTCTTTCTCTTTTTCTAACGGGTGAGGGCGCCACGGCACTTCATGGTCGTGTGGGTAATTTTCCACGGTTCTTCAGTCTCCACTGTTGTGTCTGCGGTGAAAGCAACATGAAAACAACGGTAGGTTATTATAGAGCAGGGAGTGCAACGTCGGGGGCCTGGAAATTTGCACCCCCCCCCGAGAGAAGATAAAACATAGACAGAAAAGCCTAGAAGATGATATTCTAAATTCCCAATCTGGCCCTCAACCATCACGGTCACCTAATAATCCCCAGTTTACAATTGGCTCATTCATCCCCCTCCTCTCCCCTGTAACTATTCCCCAGGTCGTTGCTGCAAATGAGAACGTGTTCTCAGTCAACTTACCTGGTAAAATAACGGTAAAATAAATAAATAAAATAAATATAGCCTCTTGAACTGTAAACATTAAGGAGCTAACAGTTATTACATGACAGTGCTGCTATCCTGAACCTTTTGTAATTATCACCAATTTTTTGTCAAATATTAATTTTAAAAGACAGTGAAAGAGGAAMGTTTCTTCATTACAGGAGTCTGCAATAAGACAGTGGGAGAATCTCAATTGTTTTTGCTCGAGTCCTCTCCTCTGTTCCGCCCTTGCCTGCTTTTGAAAAAGGGGTTAGGTCTAGTTTAGTCAATAGGCTACTAGTGCCTCACTGTGGCTATAACCRCCCACTGCAATTTAGAAGATAGATTGCCACCAATCGCACCCMAAAACAAGTTGACAGTGTCATTTTAATCTGTTGTTCACAATCACCACTATAAATCACTAGCATGGGTGTACAGCTATGGCGGGGCTTGAACCAGAAACTGTGCACTAGTCTACAGGCTTATATATAGCCTACTCAGACCTGTGCCATGAAGTTCGAGACCTCTTTGCAGAGGCAATTGTGCGCACACATACTACAGGCAGGCACCGTTGCACCTACTACTCACCTGTGTAATATTACGACTGCTACGTTAGGTTACGCAGGCACAGGCAGAAGTCTGAATCAGGTCTGTGTCTGCTGCTGACGGAGTGTCACTCTTGGAACGTTTCCCCAGCGCACATTCCAGAGCTTCACGCTCGAGCCCACCGCATGAAAGAGGCACAGGCCGCCGGCAGCTGTCCTGGAGCTGCGCAGAGGCCGGACTGGGCGCAAGGGGTCAAGCGCGCACAAGAGTGTGGGAAAATGTCACAGAACTATTTATATAAACTACGAGAAACTCAGACAAACGAGGTAATGATATGATAATTAAGCTGAAAATGTAATTTATAGTTGTAAATCTAGGCCTACTGCAGTAAACTCTCCCCTCTCCTCCACCCCTTTCTACTCTCCCTCTGTATATTCCTATTTTTGACAGTCCCCCCCCCCCTCTCTCTCTTTCTCTCTCCCTCTGCTTTTCACACAATGCACTCCATTATCTTGTTGAATGCGGTCGGTGTTTCGGAGTGTTACCAAGCGGGACAATGAAAACCGAAAGCGGCTCGTGCAGTGGATATGTTGGCTCATCGTTATAACGTCGTTTTTCCTGACGGGTTTATAATAGGTGAGTTATAATGACATTTTAGGCGCTGATTATCCATAAGTTAAACACATTTTAAGAAGTTAAAGTTTCCTTTTACTGGCGAATGATAGTAGTAGTGGTATTGTAAGCTCTTGTTACTTTTGCATTTCATAGTGAAGTTTTATAATAATACCAAGTTTAAGAACTATAATATGCATCTGTCTGAGGCAATTGTTTTTTTTTTGGTGAGCACGGAGAAAGGAGTGTTATAGTTCGCAAGCATCTTTTCAAACGTCTGAAATCGCAGTGTGTTTCTACTAACAGTCTGAATACGAAAAAGTAGTCTTAACACAGGGTTCCAAAAACGCCTTGTCAATAACACGTTCCTCTATTGAGGAATCAACATAGTAGAGTGGGATAAACGCACACAAGTGACCATACCTACATTCCTCAGTCAGCTCTGAGATGAACTGTGACCTACAGTTGAAGTCCAGAAGTTTACATACACTTAGCCAAATACATTTAAACTCAGTTTTTCACAATTCCTGACATTTAATCCTAGTAAAGATTCCCTGTCTTAAGTCAGTTAGGATCACCACTTTATTTTAAGAATGTGAAATGTCAGAATAATGGTAGAGAGAAGGATTTCCAGTGGGTCAGAAGTTTACACACACTCAATTAGTATTTGGTAGCATTGCCTTTAAATTGTTTAACTTGGGTCAAAGGTTTTGGGTAGCCTTCCAAAAGCTTCCCACAATAAGTTGAGTGGATTTTGGCCCATTCCTTCTGACAGAGCTGGTGTAGCTGAGTCAGGTTTGTAGGCCTCCTTGCTCGCACACGCTTTTTCAGTTCTTCCACAAATTTTCTATGGGATTGAGGTCAGGGCTGTGTGATGGCCATTCCAATACCTTGACTTTGTTGTCCTTAAGCCATTTGCCACAACTTTGGAAGTATGCTTGGGGTCATTGTCCATTTGGAAGACCCATTTGCGACCATGCTTTAACTTCCTGACTGATGTATTGAGATGTTGCTTCAATATATCCATATACTTTTCCTTCCTCATGATGCCATCTATTTTGTGAGTCCACCAGTCCCTCCTGCAGCAAAGCCCCCCATAACATGATGCTGCCACCCCTGTGCTTCACGATTGGGATGGTGTTCTTCAGCTTGCAAGCCTCCCCCTTTTTCCTCTAAACATAATGATGGTCATTATGGCCAAACAGTTCTATTTTTGTTTCATCAGACGAGAGGACATTTCTCCAAAAAGTATGATCTTTGTCCCATGTGCAGTTGCAAACAGTAGTCTGGCTTTTATATGGCGGTTTTGGAGCAGTGGCTTCTTCCTTGCTGAGCGGCCTTTCAGGTTATGTCGATATAGGACTCGTTTTACTGTGGATATAGATACTTTTGTACCTGTTTCCTCCAGCATCTTCACAGGGTCCTTTGCTGTTGTTCTGGGATTGATTTGCACTTTCGCACTAAAGTACGTTAGTGTATGTAAACTTCTGACCCACTGGAATTGTGATACAGTGATTATAAGTGAAATAATCTGTCTGTAAATAATTATTGGAAAAAATTCCTTGTGTCATGCACAATGTAGATGTTCTAACCAACTTGCCAAAACTATAGTTTGTTAACAAGAAATTTGTGGAGTGGTTGAAAAACGAGTTTTAATGACTCCAACCTAAGTGTATGTAAACTTCCGACTTCAACTGTACATGTATTTTGGAAAAGACAGGAATGCACAATATCCACTTCGTGAATGTGTGTGGATTGGTGTGTGTGTCAGACTTTCACAGTTATGCCAGAGTCTACTACTCACACAAGCACAGTTCAACATATGCTGTCCTCTTCTACCTTCTCTGTTACTAGCGTCATACACATGACAGACACACACCACACTAAAGCTAAATTACTACAGTAAGGTGTTACTCAATACAGTATTTCTCTGGCGTGCATTAACTGTGAAACAGCTCTAGTAAGTAGCCTATTGGAGCATCAGGCCCCGGACCAACAGGCTCAGAGACAGTTTCTACCTTCAGGCCATACAACTGTATTTAACCCCTGGCTATTCACCTGCACATCCACTACCGTTCAGAAGTTTGGGGTCACTTAGAAATGTCCTTGTTTTTGAAAGAAAGCACATTTTCTGGCCATTAAAATAACGTCAAATTGATAAGAAATACAGTGTAGACATTGTTAATGTTGTAAATGACTATTGTAGCTGGAAACGGCTGATTTGTTATGGAATATCTAACATAGGCGTCAGAGGCCCATTATCAGCAACCATCACTCCTGTGTTCCAATGGCACGTTGTGTTAGCTAAGCATCCCAGAGTCACCTCTTCACTGTTGACGTTGTTTCAAAAACAAGGACATTTCTAAGTGACCCCAACTTCTGAACGGTAGTGTACCTGCCGCCCACCTGACTATTTGCACAGACTCTCTGCATTCCCACTTCACACAAACACACACACACACACACACACACACACACACCACACATGCACATAACACAAACACACACATACACTCTCACACACCACTGCTGCCTGTATTTATTATATATACTACTGTTGCTCCACTCACTATTCTCTTTACTACTCATCTATAACACTGAGTCGTATTCACACTACATTCTGTACATTTTACAATATGTCCATCTTGTTTTATTACTTTCTTTTTAAAATACTTTGTCTACTTTGTGTATACTTTGTTATTATTGACAGTGTTATTGTGTTTATTGACAGTGTTATTGTGTTATTATTGACAGTGTTATTATTGACAGTGTTAATTATTGACAGTGTTATTATTGCCAGTGTTATTATTGACGGTGTTATTGTTGACAGTGTTATTATTGACAGTGTTATTGTGTTATTATGACAGTGTTTATTATTGACAGTGTTTATTGTGTTATTATTGACAGTGTTATTATTGACAGTGTTATTATTGAAGAGTGTTTTTATTGACGGTGTTATTGTTGACAGTGTTATTATTGACAGTGTTTATTGTGTTATTATGACAGTGTTATTATTGACATGTTATTGTGTTATTATTGACAGTGTTATTATTGACAGTGTTATTGTGATTGACAGTGTTATATGTGTTATTATTGACAGTGTTATTATTGACAGTGTTATTGTGTTATTATTGACAGTGTTATTGTGTTATTATTGACAGTGTTATTGACAGTGTTATTGGACAGTGTTATTGGTGTTATTATTGACAGTGTTATTATTGACAGTGTTATTGTGACTGCTGTAGTCTTACTGCTTGTTTATGATTTATTGCAATGTTGAGGACGTGCGCACACATTTCATTGCGTTGTATCCTGGGCCTATGAATAATAAACTTTGATTTGATTTATAGGGAGAGTGATACTGAATCTGTCCATCTGTCAGGGTGGGTGCTTTAAGTCTGTCAGTCAGGGTGGTGTGTTAGTTTATATAACATAACATGCCTGTGTGTTTGCATACCAGGCTGGTTTGCAAGGCCCACCAGCACAGACACAAGCCATGATGCAGGGTCCAGACGTCACCTGAGAGAGTTTCTGGATGAGATGCGACCAGAGAACATCAGAGATCATCTGAGGTACACAATACTAGAACCCTGTTCCTCCACCACACACCTAGGACACACCTAGGACACACACCTAGGACACACACCTAGGACACACCCCTAGGACACACACCTAGGACACACACCTAGGACACACACCTAGGACACCCCTAGGACACCCCTAGGACACACACCTAGGACACACACCTAGGACACACACCTAGGACACACCTAGGACACACACCTAGGACACCCCTAGGACACACACCTAGGACACACACCTAGGACACACCCCTAGGACACACACATAGGACACACCTAAGACACACACATAGGACACACACATAGGACTATTAATGCTCAAACCTCCTCCCACTCTCGTCCTCCTCTTTTTACATTTCAGTAATTTAGCAGACACTCTTAACCAGAGCGACTTACAGTAGTGAGTGCACACATTTCTACTTTTTCATACTGGTCCCGCATGGGAATCAAACCCACAATTCTGGCATTGCAAGCGCCATGATCTACCAACTGAGCCACAAGGGACCCCTTCTTCTCTGTTTCTACACCTCTCTCTATGTCTCTCTCTCGCTCCTTTTCTCTCTCTCTTTCTTTCTTTCTTCTTTCTCTTCTTTCTTCTTTCTTTCTTTCTTTCTTTCTCTTTCTTTTCTCTCTCTCTCTCTCTCTCTCTCTTCTCTCTCTCTCTTCTCTCTCTCTCTCATGTCTCTCTCTTCGCTCTTTTCTCTTCCTTCTTTTCTTTCTTTCTTTTCTTTCTTTCTTTCTTTCTTTTCTTCTTTCCTCTCTCTCTTCTCTCTCTCTCCTCTCTCCTCTCTCTCTCTCTCTCTCTATGTCTCTCTCTCTCTTCTCTCTCTCTCTCTCTCTCTTCTCTCTGTCTCACTCCTCTCTCCTCTCTGCAGGAAGTTCACCCGGTACCCCACTGGCCGGTAAGAGCAGACTCAAATTGGGCTGAACAGATAAAGGGGAGTGGCTAGCGTCTGGTCTCGGATCAGGTAGAGATGGTACCTTATGATGTGCTGCTGTCTACCCCAATATCACAGCCCAACTACATCTCTATAGTAGACCAGCTGGGCAACGAGGTACACACCCACTCACTCACTCACTCTCAGTCACTCCCACTCTCACACACAACTCACTCACTCACACTCACTCACTCCATCCTCACACCACACTCACTCCACTCACTCACCACACACACTCACACTCACTCACTCTCACACCACACCACACACACAACACACACACACACACACACACACACACACACACACACACACACACACACACAACACACACACACACACACATACACACTTGTGCCACCCTGCAAAGACATTTCATCCTTCAGTCAACAGATGTTGTTTCTAAGTGATGGTATGATAGGCAGGCCAGTTCTCAAGGACTACCTCAGGAGGTTAGGTTAGTTCCAGAGGACAGGTGCTCTCTCTCCCATGGTACCCCTTGTTACATGGAAACCACGTGGTAGACCAAGTCCCTTTAGTAGGCTGGATAACTAATGAAGAGATAAGGCCATAGCCACTGTCTGTGTGTGTGTGTGTGTGTGTGTGTGTGTGTGTGTGTGTGTGTGTGTGTGTGTGTGTGTGTGTGGTGTGTGTGTGTGTGTGTGTGTGTGTGTGTGTGTGTGTGTAGAGTGAAGTGAAGTGAGTAGTGTGAGTGTGAGTGTGTGGTGTGTGGTGTGTGTGTGTGTGTGTGTGTGTGTGAGAAAGAGATAAGGTGATGTCACGGGCCATGTGTACCTGGTTTGGCTAGAAATCTGCTTTTTTTTTGTTATTGACTATTTCCTTTTGATTGTTGACTATCTACTATCTGTCTGTATATGTATGTGTGTGTGTTGTGTTGTGTGTGTCTCTCTCTCTTTGTGTGTGTGTGTGTGTGTGTGTGTGTGGTGTGTGTGTGTGGGTTGTGTTGTGTGTGTGTGTGTGTGTGTGTGTGTGTGTGTGTGTGTGTGTGTGTGGTCTGTCTGTGTGCCTGTCTGTGTGCCTGTCTGTGTGCCTGTCTGTCTGTCTCCAGATGTTCTAACACTTCTCTATCAGAGCCGGTTCCTGAGGGATATGAGGAATTCTCTGACATCGTTCTCCCTACAAGCGCCTTCTCAGCGCAGGGACAAACAGTGGTAGGGTACACACAACACACAAACACACACACACACACACACACACACACACACACACACACACACACACACACACACCACACACACAACAACAACACACCACCACACACAGAGAGAGAGAGACCTGCTGACTGTACGTGTTTCCTCAGGGTGACCCTGGTTTATGTGAACTTGGGCGTACAGAGACTTCTTTCCAGCTGGAGAGAGAGATGGGGATCAAGTCACTGGGAAGATCGTCATAGTCAGGATATGGAAATATCTTCAGAGGAACACAGTTCCTCTCTCTCTCTCGTCTCTCGCTCTCTCTCTCTCTCTACTCTCTCTCTCTCTGCCTCTCTCTCTCTCTCTCTCTCTCCTCTCTCCCTCTTCTCCTCTCGTCTCTCTCCTCTCTCTCTCTCTCTCTCTCTCTCCCCTCTCCCTCTCTCTCTCTCTCTCCCTCTCCCTTCCCTCCTCTCTCTTTCTCTTTCTCCTTTCTTCTTTCTCTCTCTCTCTCCCCTCTCTCTCTCTCCTCTCCTCTTCCTCTTCTCTCTCTTCTCTCTCTCTCCTCCTCCCTCTCTCTGCTCTTCTCATCTTCTCTCTCTCTCCCTCTTCTCCTCTGCTCACTCTCTATCCCTCACGCTCTCCTTCTCTCATCCTCGCTCTCTCTCCATCCCTCTGTAGGTGAAGAATGCGATGCTTCATGGGGCGAGCGGTATAATCATGTTCTCGGACCCTGCAGATTACTGCGCCCCAGGAGTTCAGGTACTGTACATAGAATTTCAATGAGTAGAATAGACATCCTATTTAAAACAACAAAGAGATCTGTGAATTGAGAAACTATGTCCACTCTACTATTTGTGATGTCATGTGCAGCCATACCCCGCCGGGTGGAACCTTCCAGGTGGAGGGGCACAGAGGGGTAATGTCCTCAACCTGAATGGGGCAGGAGACCCCCTCACGCCAGGGTACCCTGCTAAAGGTGTGTGTGTGTTCGTATAGACACATAGATGTTTCTGTGATAAAGGGGGACTATAAACATCCTCCCCCTCTTCTCCAGAATACACTTACAGGTAYAACCTGGAGGAAGGGGTGGGGCTTCCTAAAATTCCAGTGCATCCTATTGGCTATCATGATGCCATCCAACTACTAAAGTGAGTATTATGATKGCAGCCAATCAGAGCTTACACACACAATTCCTGTGTGTAATGTAACTTCCTGTATGATGTCACCCTTGGTAGGAATATGGGAGGAGACATCCCACCCAATAACTGGAAGGGAGCGTTAAACGTGTCCTATCGGATTGGACCGGGCTTCACTGACGGCTTCAGTACACAGTAAGACACCATACACCTCTCCCTGAAGTCTCCTTCTCCCTTAGCCCTCTCTCTCCCTCCCTTCCCCTTCTCTAACCTCTCTCCCTGAAGTCTCCTTCTCCCTTAGCCCTCTCTCTCCCTCCCTTCCCCTTCTCTAACCTCTCTCCCTGAACTCTCTTCCTCTCCCCCTCCTTTTTAGTTTTTGGTGTGTAATTAATACCCCCTTTTTGGTGATTATGATCTGGTCTCATCGCTGCAACTCCCTAACAGGCTCAGGAGAGGTGAAGGTCAAGTCATGCGTCCTCCGAAACATAACCTGCCAAGCCGCACTTCTTAACACCCGCTCACTTAACCCGCCACAAGGAGTCACTAGAGCGCAATGAGCCAAGTAAAGCCCCCCCCCTCGGCCAAACCCTCCCCTAACCCGGATGACGCTATGGGACACCCAGTCACGGCGGGTTGTGCCACAGCTGTAGTCGAACCCCAGGCTGTAGTGACGCCGAAACTCTGCGATGCAGTGCCTTAGATCACTGCGCCACTTGGAAGGCCGTCCCCTCTCTCTCTCTAATTCTCTGGAGTGTTGCCCAGAGCAGTAGAATAGAGGCTCCTTGTGTGTTCTGTGAGGGAGAGATTGACACACACACACATTTTCACACAACGAGTAGGGCAGAGGTAGCCTGCTCCCAGATCTGTTTGTGCTTTTGCCTACACCATTGTCATTGTCAAGACAAACATGTTCTGCATGACGATTCTAATAAGGAGTTGGTAAGAGAACAGGAACAGATTGGCACCAAGGCTAGGGGTGAGGGAGGGGCTCTCTTTGTTCCCATCAACAACAGTGGAGGAGAATTGGGATTACTGAAACAACATCAATGTAGAGTCTCTGTCTCTGTCTCTGTCTCTGTCTCCTCTTCTGTCTCTGTCTCCTTCTGTCTCTGTCTCCTCTCTGTCTCTGTTCCTTCTGTCTCTGTCTCTTCCTCTGTCTCTGTCTCCTCTCCTGTTATCTCTCTTTTTT